>NC_061063.1:9875262-9970262 GCF_021917145.1 Hypomesus transpacificus
CAGGAAGGCCAGATACGACCTTCTGAAGGCCATCAAAGCAGCGAAAAGGGCCTACAGGACCAAGGTGGAGTCCAGCTACCATGGCTCTGACCCCAGGCGCATGTGGAGTGGACTTAAAGCCATTACAGAATACAAAGGGAGAGGCTACAATGAGACCCAGTCTTCTGTCCTACTGCCAGACGAGCTGAACTCCTTCTACGCTCGCTTTGAGAGGGACAGTGAACCCCCTGCAGTGGAGCTACCTGAAGGCCAAGCCAGTGGTGTGCCTACACTAACTGTAGCTGAGGTGAGGCTATGCTTTAAGAAGATCAACCCTCGCAAGGCACCTGGCCCAGACGGCATATCAGGTAGGGCCCTTAGGGGCTGCGCTGACCAGCTGGCAGGGGTCTTCAGTGACATCTTCAACCTCTCCCTTAACCTGTCTGTACTCCCCACCTGCTTCAAGAGGACCACCATCATCCCTGTGCCCAAGAACACCAAGGTCACATGTCTGAATGACTATCGCCCAATAGCACTGACCTCTATCATCATGAAGTGCTTCGAGCGGCTAGTCAAATCATTCATCTGCTCCTCGCTGCCCCCCACACTGGACCCTATGCAGTTTGCATACCGGTCCAATAGGTCTACAGACGATGCCATCGCTCTGACCATGCACACCGCTCTCTCCCACCTGGACAAGGGGAATACATATGTGAGGATGCTGTTCATTGACTACAGCTCTGCATTCAACACCATCATCCCCTCCAGACTGGTCTCCAAGCTTGTGGACCTGGGACTAAGCACCTCCCTCTGCAAGTGGATCTTCCACTTCCTGACGGGGAGGCCACAGGTGGTGAGAATCGGTGACCGCACTTCATCTGTACTGATCACCAACACAGGCACCCCCCAGGGCTGTGTGCTCAGCCCTCTCCTGTTCTCCTTGTTCACCCACGACTGTGCGGCTACGCACAGCTCCAACCTCCTCGTTAAGTTTGCTGACGACACAACCATCGTGGGCCTCATCTCTGACAGTGACGAGTCAGCCTACAGAGAGGAGGTTGACACCCTGACATCATGGTGTCAGGACAACAACCTCTCTCTTAACATCAGCAAGACCAAGGAGATGATTGTGGACTTTAGGAGGCGGCAGGAGGAGGAGCATGCACCCCTATTCATCAATGGATCGGAAGTGGAGAAGGTCAGCTGCTTCAAGTTCCTCGGGGTGAACATCAGCAATGACCTCACCTGGTCTGTTCACACGGACAAGGTGGTCAAAACGGCCCGTAAGCGCCTCTTCTTCCTGAGGAGACTGAAGAAGTTTGGTATGGACTCAGTCATCCTTACCAACTTTTACAGATGCACTATAGAAAGCATTCTGACTGGTTGTATCACAGTGTGGTATGGGAGCTGCACAGACCGGGACCGCAAGGCCCTACGAAGTGTGGTCCGTTCTGCTGAGTTCATCATCGGCAGGAAGCTCCCAGCCCTACAGGACACCTACCACACACGTTGCCTTAGGAAAGCCAGCAGGATTCTAAGAGACTGTTCCCACCCATCCTTCAGTCTCTTTACCCCGTTGCCTTCTGGCAGGCGTTACCGCAGCATCCGGTCGCGCACACGCAGACTGGACAACAGTTTCTACCCAAGGGTCATCAGGCTTCTCAATGGACACTGATATGGACATTTTTACTGCACACTAGTCACTTATACACTGTCACTTTCAGCTACTGGTTGCTCTTTCAGTAACATTGCACTACTGTACCTCGCCACCAGGCTCCTGTTTGGTCATTGACAAAGTCACTGATCTGTAAATTTGCACTACTGCACTGTACTCCATTTAGGTTAGATTAGTTTATAGGGTTGTAACAGGTTTTTTTTTTTTTTTTTTTTTTTTTTTTTTTTTTTGTGTATTAGGGTTAGTATAGCGTACTATTTATTGTTATCTGTAATTTAGGAGTTTTAGTGTTAGGGTTAGTATAGTCGTTTATTTATTGCTATCTGTATATTTAGGAAGTTCACTTATCTAAGCTCAGCATAGATGTAAATTTGTTCTGTGTACTTATATGTTATGTTATGCCAAGTGCTTGCGTTGTCTTGTCTTAAGAATTTCAGTGCCCAGTCTAACCTGTGTTGCTCTGTGCACCTGACAAATAAAAGACTTGAACTTGAACTTGAACTTGAGATAGGATGACGAGCTTCAGTCAGATGGAGGCCCAGCACCAGATAGGAGGACGAGCTTCAGTCAGATGGAGGCCCAGCACCAGATAGGAGGACGAGCTTCAGTCAGATGGAGGCCCAGCACCAGATAGGAGGACGAGCTTCAGTCAGATGGAGGCCCAGCACCAGATAGGAGGACGAGCTTCAGTCAGATGGAGGCTCTCAGCAGCGACGCTGTCCCAGGAAGGACTTCCTCTGGTCCAAGCGCCTTGGGAGTTCTGGGGACGCCTGAACTGTGTGTGTGTGTGTAAGTGAGAGAGATAGAGAGTGTATCTGTGTGAGAGTGTGTGTAAGAGAGAGAGAGATAATCGAGAGTGTGTGAAAGAGAAAGACACACACATACACTTACAGACACACACACACTCACATTCACACATACACACACATAAATGCAAAGTAAACTTCATGTGCATTAGTCTGTGCTAATCAACGGGGCATATGTTGCTGCCCGCTTCCCACATGAAAACAGCATAGATAATTTGTGTCTATAACATGGCATGTAATTATTTCCGCATACCGTTCCTAGTGGTTAATGAGGCAAGCTAATTAAATATGGAAATTTACTGGATTAAAAGGAAATGGAATGACTGTCGAGGCGTTTGAGAGACAAGAAGATTCCCTCAGGAGAACCTGAACACATCTTAGCAGCAGACCACCAGGAGTTGTTGATCAGCTGAATCTTCCTTCATCCTCCTCTCTTTCCTGTCCCTTCTCCTATCTCCCACATCCTTTCTTCCTCTTCTTCTCTCCCTCCATCATTCTCACAGCTGTTCCAATGGAGGGATGAAGGGAGGGTTGTGGTTTTGTACATCCTCACTGCCCTCTCTCAAAGAAATGACTTCATCCCTCTTTACGCTCTTTCCCCCTTAACTCACTTGACTGTAGTCAAGCTTGTACATGCAAAAGTATCTTAATAAACTAATAAACTCTTATACTAGGATGCAACAGAATCCCAAAGCAGGATAACTAGCATCTCTCTCTCTTACGCTCTCTCTTTCACGCTCTCTCTATCTTCCCCCTCCCTCCCTCCCTCCCTGTCTCCCTGTCTCTCTGTCTCCCTCCCTGTCTCCCTGTCTCTCTGTCTCCCTGTCTCTCTGTCTCCCTGTCTCTCTGTCTCTCTGTCTCTCTCCCTGTTTCTCTGTCTCCCTGTCTCTTTCTCAGTCCAGTTGACCATACAGTAACATGTCACCAGCTGCTATGAGGTGTGCTGGACTACTCTGACTAAAATCATTTCCTTACATTAGCATATACTACAAAAACACTGTACTAAAAGAAAAGTTATTGCTACTGCTGCTTTCACCCCAACAAAACATGGGACATTATAAATGCAAATTAGCTCTTCAATATGAATGTCTAATTAGTGGTATGCAAATGAGATGGTTGGATTATTGGACCCTGTTTGTTATGGGGATAGAGATGTTTGTGTGTGTGTGTGTGCGTGTGTGTCTGTGTGTGTGTGTCTGTGTGTGTGTCTGTGTGTGTGTGTGAAATGCACACACATGCTTGTTGTGGTCCCTGAGGAAATACGAAAGGTCCTCTCACAAAGTACTCTCATCTGAACACACACAAAGAAAATCTATTTGGTTAATTGTCACAAATGTAAGTGGAAACTAAGGCATGTGCACATACACACACAAACACACACACTGCTCTTATCTCATCTCCTTTTTAATGTCACTGGTAATCAGAGCATTGTCTTGAGACTACACGTTGTTGTTAACAGGTTTACAGGCTGGATGAGCGGAATACTGCTGGGTTACAGGGCTGGGTTACAGGGCTGGGTTACAGGGCTGGGTTACAGGGCTGGGTTACAGGGCTGGATTACAGGGCTGGTTTACAGGGCTGGTTTTCAGAGATTAACATGGACCAGGAGCCATCACAACATTGGCAACATTCTGTTATTTTATTGTGCCTAGATGAAGATAAAATGGAGAGAGAGAGACATCACTCTCAGATTGGCTGTCCTCATTTGGAGCGGGGCTTAATTGAATCTGTATGTTAATGAGGGACGCTGGCATGGAAGCAGTTCTGTGTGTGTGAGCCATTAACATGCTGAAAGATTGTTGTGCTCCAGGCACAAATCAACCAGAGCTGCCACAGACACAGTCACTGCCCTCGTATGTTATGGATGTATTTACATGATCTCAAACATCACTACTACCAACGTTATATATGGAAATGTAGCCATTACAAAGATTTGTGTGTTAGAAGATTCCTATGGTGAGACCAAGAAGAAGAGGAGGAGAGGAGGAGAAGAGAGGAGGAGAGAAGAGGAGGAGAGAAGATGAGGAGAGAAGTGGAGGAGAGGAGGAGAAGAGAGGAGGAGAGAAGAGGAGGAGAGAAGATGAGGAGAGAAGTGGAGGAGAGGAGGAGAAGAGAGGAGGGGAGAAGATGAGGAGAGAAGTGGAGGAGAGGAGGAGAGGAGAGGAGGAGAGAGGGGTAAGAGAGAAGAGGAGGAGAGGAGGAGAGGAGGAGAGAGGAGGAGAGAAGAGGAGGAGAGAAGATGAGGAGAGAAGTGGAGGAGAGGAGGAGAGGAGAGGAGGAGAGAGGGGGAAGAGAGAAGAGGAGGAGAGAGGGGGAAGAGGAGGAGAGAAGAGGAGAGAAGATGAGGAGAGAAGTGGAGGAGAGGAGGAGAGGAGAGGAGGAGAAGAGAGGAGGAGAGAAGAGGAGGAAAGGAGGAGAGGAGAGGAGGAGAGAGGGGTAAGAGAGAAGAGGAGGAGAGAGGGGGAAGAGGAGGAGAGAGGGGTAAGAGAGAAGAGGAGGAGAGAGGGGGAAGAGGAGGAGAGGAGAGAAGAGGAGGAGGAGAGAAGAGGAGGAGGAGAGAAGAGGAGGAGAGGAGAGAAGAGGAGTAGAGGAGAGCAGAGGAGGAAAGGAAAGGAGAGAAGAAGAGGAGAGAAGAGGAGGAGAGTAGGAGAGGAGAGGTGGAGAGCAGAGAAGAGGATAGCCATTGATACATTTTCTCACTTTCTCATTGACCGCTTCATTTACATTTACATTTTAGTCATTTGGCAGATGCTCTTATCCAGAGCGACTTCCAGTAAGTACAGGGACATTCCCCCCGAGGCAAGTAGGGTGAAGTGCCTTGCCCAAGGACACTTCATTTTGCACATCGGGAATTGAACCGGCGACCTTCTGATTACCAGCACGATTCCCTAACTGCTCAGCCACCTGACATCAGCTTCAGCTGAATGAAGGCATGTCTTCATTGGAGCAGTGCTCTGTTCAGCTTCACACACACACAGATACACACACACACACAGATACACACACACATAAACATAGACGGGAGCAGGAGAGACCAGACAACACAGAGAGACCAGACAACACAGAGACCAGGAGAGACCAGACAATGCAGAGAGACCAGGAGAGACCAGACAACACAGAGAGACCAGGAGAGACCAGACAATGCAGAGAGACCAGGAGAGACCAGACAACACAGAGAGACCAGGAGAGACCAGACAATGCAGAGAGACCAGGAGAGACCAGACAATGCAGAGAGACCAGGAGAGACCAGACAACACAGAGAGACCAGGAGAGACCAGACAATGCAGAGAGACCAGGAGAGACCAGACAATGCAGAGAGACCAGGAGAGACCAGACAATGCAGAGACACCAGGAGAGACCAGACAACACAGAGAGACCAGGAGAGACCAGACAATGCAGAGAGACCAGGAGAGACCAGACAACAGAGAGAGACCAGGAGAGACCAGACAACACAGAGAGACCAGACAACACAGAGACACCAGGAGAGACCATACAACACAGAGAGACCAGACAACACAGAGAGATAGAGAGACCAGACAGTGCAGAGAGACCAGGAGAGATCATGTCATATGAAGTTCATATCTTCCACAGCATCACAGCTGGGTGAGAGGAGAGGAACCCTGCTGTCTGGGCTAGATTAGTGGAGCTGCTCCTTTAGAACGGGAAAAGTCCTGAATCAGCTTTAGAATACTGCTGATACTAATCTGTTAGTTAATCCTGAACCAAGCGGAGGAGTTCAAGTATCTCGGGGTCTTGTTCACGAGTGAGGGAAGAATGGAGCGCGAGGTCGACAGGCGGATCGGTGCGGCGTCCGCAGTGATGCGGGCTCTGCATCGGTCCGTCGTGGTGAAGAAGGAGCTGAGTCGAAAGGCGAAGCTCTCTATTTACCAGTCGATCTACGTTCCTACCCTCACCTATGGTCACGAACTATGGGTAGTGACCGAAAGAACGAGATCGCGAATACAAGCGGCCGAAATGAGCTTTCTCCGTAGGGTGTCCGGGCTCTCCCTTAGAGATAGGGTGAGAAGCTCGGTCATCCGGGAGGGGCTCAGAGTAGAACCGCTGCTCCTCCGCGTCGAGAGGAGCCAGCTGAGGTGGCTCGGGCATCTGATTAGGATGCCTCCTGGACGCCTCTCTGGTGAGGTGTTCCGGGCACGTCCCACTGGGAAGAGGCCCCGGGGAAGACCCAGGACACGCTGGAGGGACTATGTCTCTCAGCTGGCCTGGGAACGCCTTGGGGTCCCCCAGGAAGAGCTGGCGGAAGTGGCCGGGGGGAGGGAAGTCTGGGCCTCCCTGCTTAGGTCGCTGCCCCCGCGACCCGATCCCCGGACAAGCGGCAGATGACGACGACGACTAATCTGTTAGAGCTTAATCTGAGTGTGTGTGTACACATGTGTGTGCAGTGTGCTCTATGTGTGTGTGTGTGTGTCTGCATGTAAGTTTATTTGTTGGTATTACATAGTTACAGCAACGCTGTTGGTCAAACAGAGGACAGGTCTCCATAGGGGGTCATAGAAGGTTCAAACATCTAGAAGATTCAAACATCTAGGGGATTCAAACATCTAGAAGATTCAAACATTTAGAAAATTTAAACATCTGGAAAATTCAAACATCTATAGGATTCCACATGTTGGTTCCTGTTTCACCGGGTGTTTGGAGGTAGACTCCAGGTGAAGCAGAGAGAGAGAGTTTCTTAGAGGAGAACCCCCCAGGGTGAGGGGGGGGCTATCCCTGCGCTGACAGCTGAATGGTTACTGGTTCTGTTCAGCGACACTCATCTGTCAGGAGGATGGGGTCAAAGTTCATCCAATTCAGAATGAATAACACACTGAGACAGTTACATCTTACATCACGCTAACAGTTACATTTTACATCACGCTAACAGTTACATCTTACATCACGCTAACAGTTACATCTTACACCACGCTAACAGTTACATCTTACATCACGCTAACAGTTACATCTTACATCACGCTAAGTCTCTGTACAACAACACCGCTAACGTGTGTGTGTGTGGGTGTATGTGTGTGTGGGGTGTGTGTGTGTGTGTGGGGGGGGTGTGTGTGTGTGTGTGTGGGTGTATGTGTGCCTGAAAGAGGGAGCCTTGAGGGAAGACAACAGCTGACAGGCTCTCCTGTTCCTTCCTGGCTGTGACACGCCACTAAAGGAGAGCTCAGTCTCGCTGACAGGATATGACAACATAAACAAGTTTTGACAGAGTGACCCAAATGTGACACATCACCGCTTTCTTCACATTCAAACTCAGGGGACGGGGAGATGTTTTAATGAGTAAATATTTACACAAGCCTGAGAGAGGTGTGGTTTAAGTGACCGTCTGAGAAGCAGACCATAGAGTCAGGCAGAAGACTCAGCCAGGGAAACTATTCAGATACAAGCACATCAGATGGGTAGGATTTATATCCCTAGAAACCTGGCTAACATGCTGTCTGCACACACATACACATACATACACTCACACTGAGGACGGTGTCGCAGAGAGTCAGAGAGAGAGAGCAGGGAAAGAAGGAGGGAAAACTGAGTTGTTTTTCTGGAAGATTCTCTTTAGGGAGACGAGGAGAGGAAGCCTGTTCACAGGAGTCATGTGTCTCGGAGACAGCCAATGAGATGTGAGGGATTTGGTTCATGTGCAAGTTTACTGGGTCAGAGCATGAGCTGGGGGGGGCCAGCAGCCAATCGGGTTTGAGTCTGGTGTCTGGAGAAGCAGCCAATGAGCTTTGTGCTGCCATGTCTGGTACCAGTGCTTGTCTGACAGTTAGAAGAGTGCTGTAGACCTGCTGGATCTAATTACTGCTGCCTGTGTGTGTGTGTGTGTGTGTGTGTATGTGTGTGTGTAGGAGAGAGAAAGGGAGAAAAGAGAAAGTGAGACAAAGAAGAATAAGACAAAGCAAGAAAAACCAAGAGAAAGAGAGGGGTGGGGGAGACAGACAGAGAGAGATAGAGAGGGGTGGGGGAGACAGACACAGAGAGGTAGAGAGGGGTGAGGGAGACAGACAGAGAGAGATAGAGAGGGGTGAGGGAGACAGACAGAGAGATAGAGAGGGGTGGGGGAGACAGACACAGAGAGATAGAGAGGGGTAGGGGAGACAGACAGAGAGATGGAGAGGGGTGGGGTAGACAGACACAGAGAGATAGAGAGGGGTGGGGGAGACAGACACAGAGAGATACAGAGGGGTGGGGGAGACAGACAGAGAGAGATAGAGAGGGGTGAGGGAGACAGACACAGAGAGATAGAGAGGGGTGGGGGAGACAGACACAGAGAGATAGAGAGGGGTGGGGGAGACAGACACAGAGAGATAGAGAGGGGTGGGGGAGACAGACAGAGAGAGATAGAGAGGGGTGAGGGAGACAGACAGAGAGATAGAGAGGGGTGGGGGAGACAGACACAAAGAGATAGAGAGGGGTGGGGGAGACAGACAGAGAGATGGAGAGGGGTGGGGTAGACAGACACAGAGAGATAGAGAGGGGTGGGGGAGACAGACACAGAGAGATAGAGAGGGGTGGGGGAGACAGACAGAGAGAGATAGAGAGGGGTGAGGGAGACAGACACAGAGAGATAGAGAGGGGTGGGGGAGACAGACACAGAGAGATAGAGAGGGGTGGGGGAGACAGACACAGAGAGATAGAGAGGGGTGGGGGAGACAGACACAGAGAGATAGAGAGGGGTGGGGGAGACAGACACAGAGAGATAGAGAGGGGTGGGGGAGACAGACACAGAGAGATAGAGAGGGGTGGGGGAGACAGACAGAGAGGTAGAGAGGGGTGGGGGAGACAGACACAGAGAGATAGAGAGGGGTGGGGGAGACAGACACAGAGAGATAGAGAGGGGTGGGGGAGACAGACACAGAGAGATAGATAGGGGTGGGGGAGACAGACACAGAAAGATGGAGAGGGGTGGGGGAGACAGACACAGAGAGATAGAGAAGGGTGGGGGAGACAGACACAGAGAGATAGAGAGGGGTGGGGGAGACAGACAGAGAGAGATAGAGAGGGGTGGGGGAGACAGACAGAGAGAGATAGAGAGGGGTGGGGGAGACAGACACAGAGAGATAGAGACCGGTGGGGGAGACAGACACAGAGAGATAGAGAGCGGTGGGGGAGACAGACACAGAGAGATAGAGAGGGGTGAGGGAGACAGACAGAGAGAGATAGAGAGGGGTGGGGGAGACAAAGAGAGCAGCAGCTTGTATTTCAGAGGTCTGAGACGTGAAGATGATGGGCGGAAAACATCATCAGCTCTGCTGCTCTGTCAACACCTGCAGAGGGAGAGAGAGAGCAAGAGAGGGGGAGAGAGGGCAAGAGAGGAGAGAGAGAGAGGGCAAGAGAGGAGAAGAGGGCAAGACAGGAGGAGAGGGCAAGAGAGGAGAGGGCAAGAGAGGAGGAGAGAGAGGGAAAGAGAGGAGGAGATGAGAGAGAGAGGAGGAGATAGGAAAAGAAAAACCTGCACAGGAGGATTCCAGCAAAGGAGGTTGCCCTGCTAACTAGCTAACTAGCAGCAATACTCTACAATTTGTTCCTTTCCAGATCTAGATTATTTCCAAAACTCTTTGTTCAATTTACCAGTATGTTTACAAGGCAACACATTTGTTGTTAATCCACATAGCTGTGCAGGGATAACCTTCAAGAAAATGCTTAAGACACACTTGTTTCAGGAGTACAACGGTACTTAGGAATGATTTGCTGAACCTGATGCTAGTTTCCTCCAGGATCACAATTACTCTTATTGAGAGACTTGTTGCTCTTGTTGGTTAGTTGTAATGGATTTCAATTGTTGAAATTTTTTTTTTTTGCTGTTGCTTGCTTTTCTACAGGTACACTTGCACGTTTAGCGACTCATGTTGTTTACGTAAATGAGCTTGCTTACATTATAGGTATCTGTGGAGCCTTCAAATTAAAAGTCCAGGCGCAAAAGGGAAGACAGAAGTAGTGTTCTTTGTGTGTCAATCCAGACTAACCTCCCTCCTGGTTCACACACACACACATACACAGAGACACACACAGAGACACACTGTACCTACTCCTTTATTAAAGTCCTGCCTCACTGAAACGGCTCACACCCCTCCCCCTCCAGAGTGGTCTGAGCCCCCCCCCCCTCACTCCCCCTCACTCAAACACATACACACACTCACAGAGACAGACGCCCACACACACTCACAGAGACAGACGCCCACACAGACACACACAGACAGACACACACACAGACACACACAGACAGACACACACACACAGACACACACAGACAGACACACACACACAGACACACACAGACAGACACACATCAAAAATACCCCTCCACCGTGGATTGTCTCCTCCCCAGTCTTGGATACACTGTTTCCATGGCAGCCACGTTTCATCCACGTGTGGAGTCACACAGAGACCAGGCTGCTCAGTCACAACGCTGTCTCTCTCTCTCTCTCTCTCTCTGTCTCTCTCTCTCTCTCTCTCTGTCTTTCTCTCTCTCTCCCCCTCTCTCTCTCTCTCTCCTCTCTCTGTTTCTCTGTCTCTCTCTCTCTCTCTGTCTCTCTCTCTGTCTCTCTGTCTCTCTGTCTCTCTGTCTTTCTCTGTCTCTCTCTCTCTCCGTCTCTGTTTCTCTGTCTGTCTCTCTGTCTCTCTCTCTCTCACACACACACACACACACTTTCATTTAATTTGGTAACATTTCTGTTCTTAAACATCCTTAACACAAAATCAAAACATATTCAGTTCCAGCTGATTTTATTTTCTTCTTTAAAAAATTAAAAAATATAAAATGAACAAACAACAGCAGACTGCCCAGTCTGAGAAGGAGTGTTGACCCTATTAGCTGGTTTTCAGTTCTAAATTCAGAATAGATACGTCATGATTGGACAAAACATGGATCATACACAGAATATTGCACAAATGAAATTGAAAAATCATTCAGATATAAAATCCTGGACCACAATCATCTTTATCATGAGGATGTTGAAAGATGGCCAATCAACAGCCTTTCAATGAAGTACATAATTAACACAAACACACAATCTTCGTTTATTGTACAGTCAGTATACATAAATATCTTCATGTTGTAGCCTAATTATTTTTTTTAATCTTAAACACAACAGCTATAGCTACATATACCTGAATTCATAATACAAATGCTATTTGTCATGCCATAATATAAGGAAACAATTAGCCTGCTATACATAACTAACAGGTTGAAACAGATCAAATACTATTGTAATGCAATTGCGCAATGATAAACCAAGCACTTTGATAACCTCCCTCCGATTAAATTAGGCATTTGGAATGGGTGTGAAAATCCATCCAGTGGTTGAAATAAAACTTATCTCTAGAAAAGCACACAGGGGTGAGCTCGATTCACTCTCTCTCTCCCTCTCTCCCTCCCTCCCTCCCTCCCTCCCTCCCTCCCTCCCTCCCTCCCTCCCTCCCTCCCTCCCTCCCTCCCTCCCTCCCTCCCTCCCTCCCTCCCTCCCTCCCTCCCTCCCTCCCCTCCATTGTTAGTATGCATGTGTACTGATAAGCGCAGTCACCACTAAGACTGACGCATTGTTTGTTGTTTGTTTACTCGGCTGGTGAAATGAACTGTGCCTTTAAGACGCAAGTGGGTAAAAATTGTAAACTTTGTGAGGGCAGACTGTACCAACCAACCCTCTGCTCCTTGATGTCGAAAACCTCAACGGCCACGAGTGGGTTACCTTTCGCTCCCCCCTCAATAGATTTTTGTACAAAAATACAAATAGGAAAACCATGACAGAGTGAGAGATTTTGATATTTAAATAAGATAAACTTCTAGCCCTTGCACTCGGGATACAAACAGGTGCATGTGCACCCGCAAACACACACACAAACAAGACCAATACGAAAACAATACTTAAAAGTATAAAATAGTTCGGCCTGTATAAATACACTAATATAAAAATGTAATCTGAGATAGACAGACTGCAGAGTAGATTCACCATGCAGACGAGTGAGAAACGTCCTGAATTGTGTAAAAAGTTCGAATCGGATTTCTGAAGTTGGCGTCTTACAGTCCTGCCGTTGAGATATAAGCTGGTGATTGGGAACTTACTGTGTTATACGATAATTAACACGCTGATCAAATAACAATGAAAACACCTCCTTATGGGAGAGCATGCATCTGTACTATTGAAGTTGTTCTATTCTTCAAAAAACTGCACCTGAATGTTAACGCCGTCGAATTGGGGTGAATTGATTCAAATTAACAACTTCAATCCCCAAATGCCATCCAAAAGTCAATAGAAATGTTAAGTCATCTTTGATTCCTTGCGGACAAAAAAGCCATCTTCAGCGGTTTTGGTTGTGTGTTTCGGTAAGTTCGTGTGTCACTGCTTACATAGGCGTGTCTGCTGACATTCCAACTCCTACATTTACAAATGCAATCTAAGCATTTCCACTCCACACAGCACTCCGCACACAGACCCAGCGCCTCTGAGGCGCGCGCAGCCGGGCTTGGCAGCTCTGATGCCCGAGCACGACCCCTCTTCATCAACACCTCTCTCTTTTACTAGTCGATAACGCTTGTTTCTCCATCTCTACACCGGTTCTTCCCCTGAGCGAGTTCCCATCAGTAGGTAAACACGAGGTTGGAGATCGTGGATTCGAGCCAGTCGCCCGAGATCATCTCGCTGACCTCGGGCGTGCAGTAGTCTGGGAAGTCAAAGTGAGATCCTGCCCCGCGCTCCCGGAAGTTCCAGTCCAAATCCCGGTCCAGTTCGGATTCAGAGAGACCCATGCTCCCCAGAGACATGCTCTCGACCCCGGGGCTGGGATGGGGGTCGAGTCGCTCATCTTCCAACTCTTCATCAGATGAGGAGGAGAGAGAGGAAGAGGAGTGAGAAGCGGACGGTGTTGGAGAGGGCGCACGCGCGTACCTGAGACGCGCTCCCGGTTCCTGTTCCTCGTAGAGACTGAGAGGGTCACTAGACTCCGCCGCGCTGCTCAGGGTGGGACTCGCCGGTACTCCCACGGAGGGTGGTCCACTCTCGAGGCTGCCTGCTCCGCCGAACATGCCCCGCCTCGCCTGCTTGTCTGGGATCTGCCTGGCCGCAGACACTGACCTGGATTTGAAGAGCGAGGGGTGATCCGCGGGAGACGCGCTCTCGTGCGCCTGGCTGCTCAGCTGGCCGCTTCTCAGCTTGTGACTTCGGTTGGTCCCTCGCGACCCGGGGCTTCTTTTCGTTCCGGACTTGGAGGTCCAATCCCCGCCTTTGTCTCTTCTCTCCCCACGCTCCACTTTATTCGCACCGCTGGACGATTTCACCTTTTTCCGTGGCCGGTACTTGTAGTCTGGGTAGTCAGTCATGTGCTTGAGTCTCAAACGTTCTGCTTCGCGGATGAAGGGAATCTTGTCTGTGTCTGTCAGCAGTTTCCAGCGCTTTCCCAGGCGCTTGGAGATCTCTGCATTGTGCATGTCAGGAGACTGTTCCATGATCTTCCTGCGCTCGATCTGAGACCACACCATAAACGCGTTCATGGGTCGCTTGATGTGCCCCGTAGGAGTTTTGCACCACGCGACGTCGCCCCGTTCCCGCGGTGAACATGAGAGGGAGGCCGGAGTCGGGGAAGCATCCATATCCATATCCGTTTCACCACAATCGGTGGAGTCACCACCGGGGGAGAAGACGTGCGTGTTGTCGGTTTGACTCATGTGCTGAACCATCGTTTTCGTTTAGTCACTCAGAGTTGTCAGACAATATGTAGTTTTCCGTCTTTATGGTCAGGGTGAGATGTTTGTTCCCCCAGACTTGCTTCTGAATCAGAGGTCTGGAAAACAAAATTGCTAAAACTTCGTGTGAGCCTTTCGTTCTCCCGGTCTGTTTGGAGATGCGCCACGCGCCTAGTTTCCAAAGCGCATTTATAGGCAAATACGCACGGGTCCACTTCTTCACACTCCAAGACACCCAAAAAGTTGACCTTCAACTACCGGTGCGACTGAAAACTCTCCCTGCAATGCCAGAAAGCCCGCGCTGGAGACGGAGTTGTAACCTTCTTATGAGAATGTTGCTGTCGGTGCAGCTCGGTTGAGCAGTTTGAGAACCATGTGGAGTAATGGCGAGGCTGCGCGTGTTCATAGTCCCTCTGTCCTGAGCTGTCTGTAAGTTACTGTAAACACAACCACCTCACACTGTTTTATATCCTCCAACAGAGGAAGAAAAGCGGCTGGCGTCAGCCAATCAGCGACTGTCTCCATCCTGCTTTTGAGCAAAACCACACCCACGGCCTCCCATTGGCTGTATAAACTGGGTAATAATAATCAGCGCATGCAATGAGGATTCGCTTGTCTGACCTCATTCTTGTTAGATTCAACTGAAAGACAAACTTCGATGTTTTAAAGGAACATTGTGTTCTTTCTTTCCCTCAAGAAGCGGATGCCTAAACATTCGTTTAATGCAATGAGTATATAACACTGCTAAATTAGGTGAATCATTTAAATGATGAGTTAGGAACTATTCTTGATCATATTCCATTATTTACAATAAGGAGAGTCCATAGAATTACATAAGAAATTGATATGCTGATTTTATAGCGTGTATGAAGGAAAGGTGTTTATCTCTGCACGTGTATTCATACATGTCTGTTTATGGGAGAAGCTTTCGATTGTGCGTACTCCGCACGTGGTACTCAAACCAAGCAGACCATGCGCTCGTGGGAGGTTGTTATTGTTCCCGGTCTCCGCGCCCCGGCTGTGCTCACAGATCAACGGCGGCTGTTCAGATATTTGCCTCAGACGTAGACACCTCCGGGCAGCGAAGTACTGACTCCCCGCTGGTGGTGATGGAAGTGAAAGAACGAGGCAGCTAGGAGGGATTGTATAGCTCATACCTCTTATTACAGGCAATTAATACGGTTCAGCACTATCACACACGGTCATTATACAGGTGTTACCGCGCATGCGGTTGTGATTTAGACAACGGTGGATTGCATATCGCTAGGTGTCAGACTGGAGCCAAAGCGACCGATTAAAGTTCACATCATGACGGTTATGCGTGTGTGCTATCCTGTTTTTGTGTGTCTGTGAGTGAATGATAGAGGGAAAGAGAGACAGATAGAGAGAAGGAGGGAGAAAGAGAGAGAGACAGACAGAGACACAGAGAGAGAGAGAGAGAGAGAGAGAGAGGGGGGGGGGGGGGACCGTTCCAGTACACAATAATTCAGCATACTCTTATGTTTGTGTCCATGGATTATAATTGATTCAACAAACATACACACACCAGGTCTCTAGCAAGGCAACAGGTGTCAAACGAACCTGTAATCTTATCTGATCAGAGAGACAGATGCTGTGCAGGTGGAGGATTTACACCCTTACAGGGCTGTGGAGTTCCTCTCTCCACAGCCTGGGAGTCTCTCCCTCTGTGTGTGTGTGTGTTTACCCCAAATAGGTTACTCATGCTGATTGCTGTTTGCCCTTAGAGGAAAGAAGTGTAAGAGATAGACAATGAGAGAGAGAAGTTAATACAGAGAGGGAGGGAGGGAGGGAGGGAGGGAGGGAAGAATGAGGGAAGAATGAGGGAGAGAAGTCAAGTTCACAGAGAAATAAAGATGGTGAGAGGTTAATAGAGAGGGAGAAAGAAAGAGAGGTTAGTAAAAGACGCAGTGAGAGGTTAGTAAAAGAGAGGGAGAGAGAGAGGTTAGTAATAGAGAGAGAAGTTGGTAATAGAGAGGGAGAGGTTAGTAATAGAGGGAGAGAGAGAGGTTAGTTGTAGAGAGGGAGAGAGAAGTTAGTAATGGGTGTGTGCGTGTGTGTATATAGCCTGCGTGTGTGTGTATGTAGCCTGTGTGAGTGTGTATGTAGCCTGTGTGAGTGTGTGCAGGTGAAATGCTGGATGTTTCCTGGAGGTTCAGACTTGGAAGTCCTGTTAACAGTCATGGTCAAACAATAAAAGTGTAACTAAGGAAACAATTAGCATAACATGCTCCCTCCTCCCTCCCTCCCTGACTCATGCACAGACTGTGTTATATCCTGTGTATGTGTATGTGTGTGTTTGTGTGTATGTCAGACAGAACAGGTGGTCAGCTCTACATCTCAGATACAGAGAACTGCTGTCAGATGTTCTCCTTACATGCCCTCCTTCCTTCCTTCCCTTCCTTGCAGAATGCAGGTCATGTACATTAAAGCATTCAGAATCAGGAGTCCAGTACTGGTCACAGATCTTAACGTTCACACCAGCCCCACATGGATCTTTAAGGAGAGTATCTGGAGAGTGAGAAAGAGAGAGAAGAGAGAGAAGAGAGAGAAGAGTGAGAAGAGAGAGAAGAGTGAGAAAGAGAGAGAAGAGAGAGAAGAGAGAGAAGAGTGAAAAGAGTGAGAAAGAGAGAGAAGAGAGAGAAGAGAGAGAGAAGAGAGAAAAGAGAGAGAAGAGTGAGAAAGAGAGAGGAGAGAGAGAAGAGAGAGAGTAGAGAGAGAGTAGAGAGAGAAGAGAGAGTAGAGAGAGAAGAGAGACAAGAGTGATAACTCCAGCACTCTGTATAAGCATCATGACTCCTTCATGAACCTTGATGACAGTTCAACAACAACACTTTCAAAGTTTTAAAGCGGATCTTTTCAAAATAATTATAATCCCTGCACAGGATTTCAGTAGGGGCATTAAAACACCATGTTTAAAATCAGCTTAGAACAAGCAGAGCAGTAAGAGTTGATCAAGCCCATCAATGTTCCTATCTCTAACAGTCATCAGTCCTCACCACAGCTAGGCTTGTCTGAACACTGGAACATAAAATACACAATGAACATTTCTGATAATCAGGGTAAATTATTTTCATCATAACTAACCCTAACCCTAACCCTAACCCTAACCCTAACCCTAACCCTAACCCTACTTTTATTTAGAAAATTACTTTAAACTTCAACTGAATGAACATGTCATGAACTTTGGAGTTATATATTTACTTTTACATTTATTCATTTAGCAGACGCTTTTATCCAAAGCGACTTCCAAGAGAGCTTTACAAAGTGCATAGGTCACTGATGATAACACAGAGATATCCACAAAAATTGCGGGTAACCAAACATGAAGCACATATTGTGACAAACCTAAAATAAGTGCCGGGAAGAACCATAAGAGCATGTAGTTAAACAAGTTACAATTAAACAACATGACCTCAAAAATGTGCAGGAGTGTACCTGTAGAAAAGCAAGCAAGAGTTTTAAATCAGTTACAGCTAACCAACAAGAGCAACAAGTCTCTAAGTAAGAGTCAGAATATATATTCCCAACACAAGCTCTTCTCCTGTCTGGCCCCCCAGTGGTGGAATCACCTCCGCACCTCCATCAGAGACACTGACTGTCTCCCTACCTTCAAGAAAAGGCTCAAGACGCACTTGTTCCGGGAGTACAACGGCACTTAGGAATGCTTGGCTGGACCTGTTAGTTTCCTCCAGGATCACAATGACTCTTATTGAGTGACTTGTTGCTCTTGTAGGTTAGTTATAACGAAGTTAAGTCTTGTTCTCGCTGTGAAATATTTTACTATTGCTTGTTCTTCTACAGGTACAGTCCTGCACTTTTTTGTGGTTGTTTTAATTTGTAACTTGTATAACTGCATGCTCTTATGGGTCTTCCCTTTTGGCACTTGTTTAGTTTTTTCACAATGTATGCTTCATGTTTTGGCTGCTTGCAATGTTTGGGACTACCTCGTTGTTATGATCAGTGACCTATGCTCTTTTGTAAAGCTCTCTCTTGGAAGTCGCTTTGGATAAAAACGTCTGCTAAATGCATAAATGTAAATGTATTACAGTGTGGTATGGGAGCTGCGAAGACAGGGACCGCAAGGCCCTACGAAGTGTGGTCCGTTCTGCTGAGTTCATCATTGGCAGGAAGCTCCCAGCCCTACAGGACACCTACCACACACGTTGCCTAAGGAAAGCCGGCAGGATTCTAAGAGACAGTTCCCATCCATCTTTCAGTCTCTTTACCCCGTTGCCTTCTGGCAGGCGTTACCACAGCATCCGGTCGCGCACACGCAGACTGGACAACAGTTTCTACCCAAGGGTCATCAGGCTTCTGAATGGACACTGATATGGACATTTTTACTGCACACTAGTCACTTATACACTGTCACTTTCAGCTACTGGTTGCACTATCAGTAACATTGCACTACTGTACCTCACTGTACCTCGCCACCAGGCTCCTGTATGGTCATTGACTTAGTCACTGATCTGCAAATTTGCACTATTGTACTGTACTCCACTTAGGTTAGAATAGGTTATAGGGTTGAAACAGGTTTGATGTGCATTTAGGGTTAGTATAGTGTACAATTTATGGTTATCTGTAATTTAGGAAGTTTTAGTATTAGGGTTAGTATAGTTGATCTGCTATCTGTATATTTAGGAAGTTTCACTTATTTAAGCTCAGCATAGATGTAAATTATGTTCCTTGTACTTATATGTTATTCCAGGTGCTTGCGTTGTCTTGTCTTAATAATTTCAGTGCCCAGTCTAACCTTGTGTTGTTCTGTGTACCTGACAATAAAAGACTTGAACTTGAACAGTGCGACCAGCTTGTCCTCTGGTCGTGTCTGGTCCTTCTCTCCATCAAGGCTGCCCAGCCAGGCTCTGCCCTCTGATGCTGGGGGTCGGAGACAGCTGCTGGGGGTCAGAGACAGCTGCGGGGGAAGCAAGGATCAAGAAGGCAGCATCCAGACAGGTTCCAGACACACTGACCTACATATCGCCTCAGACAGGCAGAGGGTTAGGGTACAGAGGGAGGGAGGGAGGGTCAAGGGAACAGATCGGGATCGTAAAAGGGTCTGTCAGATAAATCTAAAAGTGGTGGATGTTGCCAATGAAGCAAGAGAGATGTCCAGACAGAGGTAGTACTCCTTACTCTAGTCTAAGAACCCAGTTTTTTCACCTTTCATCACTCCTTTAATCCCCTTCCACCCCCCCCTTTCCTGCTGCTCCGCTCTCTCCCTCTCCCTCTCCCCCCCCCCCCCCCCCCTCTCTCTCTCTCTCTCTCTCTCTCTCTCTCTCTCTCTCTCTCTCTCTCTCCCCCCTCTCTCTCTCTCTCTCTATCTATCTCTCTCTATCTGTGTCTCACAGTCAGGCTGGTGGATCAATCTGACACACACACACATATATACATATACACACACAATATATATATATATATATATATATATATATATATATATATATATATATATATACATATACACACACACACCCCCCAGGCCTGGGCCAGAAAGGGGATGTGAATGTACTGGACAGCCAGTACCCCCAGAGGGAAAAACAGCCATGATGATGATCTGTAGATCATCACTAGTAAAGTAGTAGAGATGGAGAGAGAGAGAGAGAGAGAGAGAGGAGAGAGAGAAAGAGAGGAGAGAGATGGAGAGAGAGAGAGAGAGAGGAGAGAGAGACAGAAAGAGAGGAGAGAGAGAGATCCACTGCCCTGTCCATGTGACATGCTTCAGATTGTCGTTTGTTTGTTTGTTTGTGTCCCAGCAGGAGGTCTTTAGCCCCCCCCCCCACCCCCCCACCCTCTCTGACCCTCCTGAACTCAGTGTCATGTACATCTATGTTAGTGTTATGTTACCAGACTGTTTGATACAGCATTATATTACTGGAGCATAATGTTCCCTGCTCCAGGGCCAAACAGTGCGCAAGTGTGTGTGTGTGTGTGTAAGTGTTATACAGGGATTTGTTTGCAAACTGCAGCACAAAGGCAGGGAGAGAGTTGACTGGATACATTTAGAGTGAAGTCAATTCCAGGTAACAGAGATGACTGTGTGTGTGTGTGCGTGAGAGTGTGTGTGCATGAATATGAGTGTGTGTTTGAGTGTGTGTGTGTGTGTGTGTGTATGCCCACCAGTTTCAGGGCTTTCTCAGGACTCCTCCACCACTCCCCTCAGGTGGGAGGGAGGCCTGACCCTGACCCTAACCCTGACCCTGACCCTAACCCTTTCTGAAACCTAACCCTAACCCTAACCCTGACCCTAACCCTAACCCTGACCCTAACCCTTTCTGAAACCTAACCCTGACCCTAACCCTGACCCTGACCCTGAGCCTAACCCTGACCCTGACCCTGACCCTGACCCTGACCCTGACCCTGACCCTAACCCTAACCCTGAGCCTAAAGGCCTATTTATACTTCTGCGTTTTTACACACACGCACACGGGGAACGCCCTCTCCGTCAACAAACGCCCTCTACATGTCCTCGCAGAGCCCTCGCAGAGCTCTGCATGCGCCTCCTGATTTTCCTGACTATCCGTCTGTCCGTGCGTCTTTTTACGGATACGCTTTGGCTGTGATTGGTCCGTATTAAGAACCGCTTGCGTCAGGGGTGGGGGCGGGGTTGCCGTGACCAACAAGAGAACAGAATCCTTTGACCGCCATTGTTGTAAGTTTTTACAACTCTTATTTCAGCTAAACAGTACATGTAAATCAGCATCTGAATTAAAATGTGACGAGAAATGGGCAGTGTAGTTGCTGAAAATGTGCTTATTTTATTGATGAAAAGGTTCATTTGTAAATTTGCTCCGACTTTTCGATAACCTAGCTAGCATCGCAGTGCAGCGCCATCTACTGTTCTGGCTGTGAATTGCTTTCAGCACGCAGAGCCGTCGGAGTAGTATAAATTCAACCAGTCCGTCCGACTCCGTCCGACTCCGTGCGTGCGTCTGTCCGTTAACGGAGACGCAGAAGTATACATTGGCCTTAACCCTGACCCTAACCCTGACCCTAACCCTAACCCTGAGCCTAACCCTGACCCTGAGCCTAACTCTAACCTTGGAGGGTTAGGAGGCTTCTCAAAGATCCAATAACATTCTCAACCAATAACTGATCCATTTTTGATTTCCACATCGTGATGCCACATGTGTAATATGCTGAATGAAGTAACATTTTGAAAGCACATGTATGTGTAACTCAATAAAGGTGATCTCTATCTGCAGCCTGGCTCCTTCTGTGTCACGTTCCAGTCCAGTCCTGAGATTGTTTACATGGATCTCCTGACAGACATGCAATGTGCTGTTTGTCTGCACAGCCAGCCCTGTGGGAATCCAGTCTGTTGCCGTGGCAGCACAACACAAGCATGAACAAGCCAAAGAAAAAAATACGAATTGGTACCTATCTGTTGCTATGCAACCGTGTTCCTGAATTTGGCTGGTTTTGGGGTGCAGCTCTTGGCTGTCTTTCAGTATCACAACACCCTCTCTCCTGTATATTCAGGCTGCCACAGCAGACCCAAACACATCTGTACACTAGATGTGTTGTAAGTCTATAAAGTCTATGAACCAATTTTTTTTCACCTTTCATCACTCCTTTAATCCCCTTCCATCCCCTCCTTTCCTCCTGCTCCTCGCTCTCTCTCTCTCTCTTTCTCTCTCTCGCTCTCTCTCTCTCTGTATATATCACAGTTTTCACATCCATCCTTCTCTATACCTTCCTTTGTGTCTCTTAACGCCCTCTACCTCCCTCCACACACGCCCCACACGCCCCATACACCCTCTCTGTGTGTCTGTGAGGCAGACTGTCTCTATAATTGGGTTAGAGCCTCCACACAGGCATGATGCTTTGAGACATCCACCGAGAGAAGAGCTAACACACACACATACTAACACACTAACACACACACACACACACACACTAACACCCACACACACACACACCCTGGCCTGATGTGTGGTAACATCTACAAAGTGAAGCTACAAAGGTATGAGGAGCATTCATGCACGTTCTCAGGGCCTCAGGCTGCCATGGAAACGTAGATTGACATGAAGTTTAAAGGCATAGTTCACCCAATTTACCCTCCAGGCTATTAAACTCTAGCTAGAGACTGTTGCTAGTAGAGACTGTTGCTAGAGACTGTTGCTAGTGGATACTGTAGCTAGACTGTGCTCAGACTAAACAGCTTTGGGAGTGTATATACAGTCATCCCCCTACCATGCTTCCTGCATGGTTCTGAATCCGTTTATTCACATACATGTATTTAGAAACACACACAGATGCAAATGAACACACACAAACACACCCACACAGAACCCTAGCGAGCTGAAACAGGTTCCATTGTATCAGGTCAGTACACACTAGTTTGGAGTGATTACTGAGTCAACAGACTGACATGTTTCTCAAAGGCCCAGGGGAGAACTGAGGACACAGTCACTCAACATCAGAGAGCACTCTCTACGCCCTGCAGTCTAGATACATCTCTCTCTAGTACACCCTGCAGTCTAGATACATCTCTCTCTACACCCTGCAGTCTAGATACATCTCTCTCTACACCCTGCAGTCTAGATACATCTCTCTAGTACACCCTGCAGTCTAGATACATCTCTCTCTACACCCTGCAGTCTAGATACATCTCTCTCTACACCCTGCAGTCTAGATACATCTCTCTAGTACACCCTGCAGTCTAGATACATCTCTCTCTACACCCTGCAGTCTAGATACATCTCTCTCTACACCCTGCAGTCTAGATACATCTCTCTAGTACACCCTGCAGTCTAGATACATCTCTCTCTACACCCTGCAGTCTAGATACAACTCTCTCTCTACACCCTGCAGTCTAGATACATCTCTCTCTCCACCCTGCAGTCTAGATACATCTCTCTCTCCACCCTGCAGTCTAGATACATCTCTCTCTACACCCTGCAGTCTAGATACATCTCTCTCTCCACCCTGCAGTCTAGATACATCTCTCTCTACACCCTGCAGTCTAGATACATCTATCTCTCTACACCCTGCAGTCTAGATACATCTCTCTCTCCACCCTGCAGTCTAGATACATCTCTCTCTCTACACCCTGCAGTCTAGATACATCTCTCTCTCCACCCTGCAGTCTAGATACATCTCTCTCTACACCCTGCAGTCTAGATACATCTCTCTACACCCTGCAGTCTAGATACATCTCTCTCTACACCCTGCAGTCTAGATACATCTCTCTCTACACCCTGCAGTCTAGATACATCTCTCTCTACACCCTGCAGTCTAGATACATCTCTCTCTCCACCCTGCAGTCTAGATACATCTCTCTCTCCACCCTGCAGTCCCAACTGTAACTCACAGTTCCCAGTAACAAGCAGGGCTGTTGTGTTGCTGTACAAACTGCACCTGGTCCTTCAGATGAAGGGAAACCAGCTCTGTGAAGCTGCAGAGGGTTCACTCAGCATGTCAGCAGGTCAGCATGTCAGAGGGTCAGAGGGTCAGCATGTCAGCATGTCAGCAGGTCAGCAGGTCAGCAGGTCAGCAGGTCAGCAGGTCAGCAGGTCAGCATGTCAGCATGTCAGCAGGTCAGCATGTCAGCATGTCAGCATGTCAGCATGTCAGAGGGTCAGCAGGTCAGCAGGTCAGCAGGTCAGCAGGTCAGCAGGTCAGCATGTCAGCATGTCAGCAGGTCAGAGGGTCAGCAGGTCAGCATGTCAGCATGTCAGAGGGTCAGCAGGTCAGCAGGTCAGCAGGTCAGCATGTCAGCATGTCAGCATGTCAGCGGGTCAGCATGTCAGCATGTCAGCAGGTCAGAGGGTCAGAGGGTCAGCATGTCAGAGGGTCAGCAGGTCAGCAGGTCAGAGGGTCAGCAGGTCAGAGGGTCAGCAGGTCAGCAGGTCAGCAGGTCAGAGGGTCAGCAGGTCAGAGGGTCAGCAGGTCAGCAGGTCAGCAGGTCAGAGGGTCAGCAGGTCAGAGGGTCAGCATGTCAGAGGGTCAGCAGGTCAGCATGTCAGCATGTCAGAGGGTCAGCATGTCAGCATGTCAGCATGTCAGAGGGTCAGCATGTCAGCATGTCAGCATGTCAGCATGTCAGAGGGTCAGCAGGTCAGCAGGTCAGAGGGTCAGCAGGTCAGCAGGTCAGGAACTGCAGGAACAGTTCACAATCCACTCAAATATACCCTGCAGAGTGCTCACAGGCACACACACACACACGTCGTCGGTCACTCCGGTGAAGACTGCCTTGGGCTCAGAGGTCAGAGAGATCCTGGATGGATAGATGAAATCATTTCAAATGATGGATTATTGCTCTGAATGTGTATATGTACAAAGTACATGAAGTCTTGGAGGACATTGTATGTAAGCACTTCAAACTAAACATACGTGACAACTAGGGAATATAATGTTGATGACATGACCTCTTGCGACAGTAAAACAGACTGTTAAGATGGCAGTGCTGTATGATGACTGTACAGACTCCAGGAAGGAGACACACCTGACTCTGGGTCTGAGAATATCCCCTCAGAGAAGTTCTCTGTCTTTCTCCCTCTCTCTCTGTTTCTCTCTGTCTCTCTCCCTCTCTCTCTCACTTTCAGTTCAATGAGCTTTCATTGGCATAAAATAAGAAATATTCATACTGCCAAAGTGTGCAGTGGCATAACAGAAATATTTCTTATCAATATAAATCACATCCTCATACATACTGATATTCACACACACACACACGCACACGCACACGCACACGCACACACACACACACACAGACACACACTAAAATAATTGGTAACACTTTATAATAAGTCAACGCTTTTTGGCATGTACAAAGTGTTAGCTAATAGTAAGTTTTATTAAACAATACATTATAAAACATTAACAATACATTAATACATAATTACTAAGCTATTATTAAACACTATGTTACAGTAACACACAAATAATCAAACATATACATACTCTACATGATCTCTCTCTCACTTCCTCCACTTCCTCCTCCCCCCTCTTCCTCCATCTCTTCTCTCTCCTGTCAAGGAGCCTCATTGAGGGGAAGTGATGGTGATCTGAGTGTCTCTGCGATTGACATCATTGCTGTTTACCCCATCCCACACATATACACCATACCATTAAACATCCAGGACCTATATATGTCACAATCATCTCCAGCGCTCACATGGCAACTACACGTCACAGCTATATCTGAGGGGAGAGGTGAGGCAGTCACAGCTATATCTGAGGGGAGAGGTGAGGCAGTCGCAGGGGAGGGGTGAGGCAGTCGCAGGGGAGAGGTGAGGCAGTCGCAGGCTTAGCCTCGCAGCTAATAATCATGTCTCATCTTTCATACTGTGTGTGACTGTGAGGGAGTTGACTGCAGCTGACCCAACATATCTGCTTCTCTCCAGCTCCGTGGAACCCTAACCCTAACCCTAACATATCTGCTTCTCTCCAGCTCCGTGGAACCCTAACCCTAACCCTAACATATCTGCTTCTCTCCAGCTCCGTGGAACCCTAACCCTAACATATCTGCTTCCCTCCAGCTCCGTGGAACCCTAACATATCAGATCCTCTCCAGCAGAGATAGGAAGTGACAAAGTACAAATACTTTGTTGCTGTAGATTTTTCTGGTATCGGTACTTTTTACTTTCACTTCTTACATTCTTTACACAAATATCTCTACTTTCTACTTCTTAAAGCCAGGCTTGTTACTTTAGTTTCAACCTGTATTTGGTGGCATGATCAATGATATTTGTCATAGCTTTTTTCATTTCCTGGCATCACACACAATAAATGTAAGCTAGTATATGAAGCTACCATGGAACAAGGCAGAAGGCAGCAAGGAAAACTAATATTTTGCTAATTTTATTTTAAAAGTTTGCATCATACATTTACATGTAGTCATTTTAGCAGACGCTCTTTGATAATACTTAATGAGGACTCTACTGTACTCTACAGCAGTAATGAGGACTCTACTGTACTCTACAGCAGTAATGAGGACTCTACTGTACTCTACAGCTGTTTTTCAAAGTCTGGGTTGCCACCCACGGGTTTATTTAACATAAAGCTCAAAAACTATTTTGCGCTCAAATAAAGGCCCAAAATGTTGTGATATATTTATGAAAAAAGTTATGTTGTAGATAAGACAGAGGGAGTTAACGATGTTGACATGACTGAGAATAGAGACATTCCTGATCACCCATGGCCATATATGAGGGAGATGTTGGAATTTGTCAAAAAGGATTCCTGGTGAATCGCTGCGTGAGGTCCAGTTACCAGCGTGACACTAACACAGGGAGTAGTAATGTCTACTTTTTACTTAAGTATATATCAGAGCCCATACCCATCTTTACTTTAACTTGAGTGAAAAAGTACAGTCAATACTTTAACTTTTATCAGTCTTTTTTAAATGAGCATCTGTACTTCTAATTGAGTGAAGGATGTGTGTATTTTTTCCATCTCTGCCACACAGATAAACAGCCCTGGTCTTCACAGTACAAGCTACAGAACACATGGTCAAGGCATTCCACACAGACAAGATTTGACATTTTGAGTCTCAAGTGCCCCAAGTGAAATGTCACAGAGGTTATGAGTGGAATGGGAACAGGCAGATTAAGGCTGAACTCTAACCTGGAACGTCTGAAAGGTCAGGGTTCACAACGATCACAGTTTGTAATTGGCCGATCCTGAGTCTAACTATGAGGCCATTCACCCACCCCCCAACACACACCAACACACACGTACACAGATACACATGGATACACACACACCCTTCACCTCTGCTGGACATATTTATACAACAAACACTGCTGGCAATTGATTTCTCCAAGCTCAGTCAGTCCCCTTTTGCCCTGGACACACACACACACACACACACACACACACACACAATACAACAATAACAACCTCAGTGACCCCGTAACGATTTTAGTTTCAACCCAGTTCAATTTACAGCTTCTACCCCCTAACAGCATCCTGCTAAACAGATTATCTCCAAATATTACATCATCCTTCCAAAATCAATAACAACCATTAGTGCAAATCGCTGTTTAATTAGTGATTGGACTCTGAGTGCCTGTGTGTGTATGTGTGTGTGTGTGTGTAGTAGTAGTGGGTTTTCATCCTTTCCTGATCTAGAAATCTACAGCCACCTCTCAACTACACAACTGGAAAAACACAAAGCTCCCATCACCAGAGAACTACACAATCCAAGCTTCTATCCCCAGCTAACCACACAATCCCACGCTGCATCCAGCCTCCATTAGTGAAAAAGCAGCTCTATTCAGCCGCTGAACTCCCTTCAAAAGACCCTGAAATTGCTTGATCCAACAGATCACAAAGACTGCATGAAGAGGCTCTCTACTCCAATGTTAGCATTAGTAATGTTAGCATTAGTAATGCCATTCATACACACTGGATGATCCTCAGGCCTGACAGAGAGAGAGGGGGGAGGGAGAGAGGAAGACAGGGAGACAGAGAGTGAGAGAGAGATGCTTGCCTTAAGGCATTAAGTCAGAGAAAGCTTTGATTATTGATTCTTTCTTTTGATTCCTAAAACAAAAAGTGCCATTTCAACCTGCAAGAATGAGTGACGTCTTGGGAATCTGGTTGGATTGAATTTTAGAAACAACAAGAAACTGTAAATTCCACCTTCAAACTGGTTTGTTTGTGGCCAGAGAGATGGTGTTTTATCTATCTTAGCCTAGCTGCCAGCCCAACTTCCCCACGCCCACAAAAAAATGTGGTCGGGAAGTTGGGTCTGGAGGGTCTCGTATTGGGAACAACTACATAAAACCAGAATCTGGGCGGACCAATGAAATTGCCAGGGCGGGCTTTATATGATGATGGACAGATGATCAACAGTAACGTATTCAACAACGTCACAAAAGAGCCCTTGGGTTGAATTCGTTTTCAACAAACAACATATTACGTTGCTCTGATTGGTTGTAGGTCTATCCAATTGAGCAAAGAGGCATTTGTTTTACGAGTTCGGTTGAAACACGCCCCATAGTCACAGCCCAACGGTGAGTTTTCAGACTCATATTCTGACTAGAATTATGAATATGACAACGTCAGGCTAACAACTTCTATGAATGTATCAGAAGCATGAGTATCAAGATCACTGGATAACACTGGTACTCTGTCCTAGTTAAAATATTTAAAATTATGTTTTGTGATCTAAATGAGATTGATATTGTGTGGCTGTACAGAGGACTCTTGGACGTCTCTGTTCAGCAGCTCCAAGGTCAACACATACAGTTGAACCCTAACCCTAACACCTTTAAAGATCATTTCTTCTTTAGTCATTTTTCTGTGGATCTTGCTTTGTTTTTATACACAAAAACATGCATGTACACACATAGACACAACATGAAGACATGAAAAGCATGATCAGGTGTTTAGGGATTGTGTGGCCCACTGGCCCTGTTGCTGAGCAGAATGGAGGGTCTATTATGTCAGAGGGTGCAGAGGGGAGGGCAGAGCCAAACCTATTGGTGCCTGCATCTCCAAATCTTGTTACTCTGAACTGATGCAACAGGAAGCCAATCCACATCTCTTTCTGCTGCTCCCGCTCTCTGCTGCTCTCTCCCTACCTCCCCCTCTCTCTC
Organism: Hypomesus transpacificus; assembly: GCF_021917145.1. Taxonomy (NCBI): domain Eukaryota; kingdom Metazoa; phylum Chordata; class Actinopteri; order Osmeriformes; family Osmeridae; genus Hypomesus; species Hypomesus transpacificus. Next base: position 9,903,982 of record NC_061063.1, read on the forward strand.
TCCCTGGTCTCTCTCTCTCCCCATCCCCCCTCTCTATCTCCATACCTTTTTCCTCTCCCTCTCACTGGTCTCTCCCTCTCCCCCTCCCCATCTCTCTCTTTCTCCTTCTCCACCCCCACAATGAGGCCGACTCTCCCCAGGAACGGTACTCCATCTCTGGGGAGACGGTGCATTCAGGTCCCCATGGAGCGGATGTCAAGGGAAAGACTCGACACACACCTGACATGTATTTTCAGTGTAAAACACAACATGTCCCATAAGTTAACCTCTAACCACTGTGAGGGAGAAATAATTCATCGTGTTAGCAATGGCTGTGATTAAATGTGTGTTTTTACGACAACGTGGTAATTGAAGCAGGGTGTAATAAAAGTGCTTGAGGTAGAGGGGATGAGAGACGCTGTTGGCTGTGAGGCTGCAGACGAGAAGGGCTTCTCTTACGACCCCCAGGGGCTCACGGACACCGACAGACCCCACCTGGAGCCGGATCAGGCACCTCAGACAGAGGTGGGCCCTATACACGGACAACCGAACACTCATATATCTGTTTGAAATTGCTCTCATGTATGGCCAAATAAAGTCTTCTAGTGGCAACAGATGAGAGTTATAGGTCTGTTCACACATGATTTGACAGAAAGCAAACAAACATATAATTTGAGATACGTATGCATTATACATGCTGAATGAACAACAAATCGTGTCACACATAAATTCATAGAGAACCACACACACCTCCTCCCCCAGTCAGCCACCAGCAGAGACACAACCATGGAGGGAAATCAGGGTTCATCTTTTCCCTGGAGATCAGAGAGTTGTAGAGATCGGAGAGAGCAGGGAGGCCAGGGAGATACCAGGGGAGACCAGGGAGAGACTGAGAAGAGACTAGGCAGAGAGAGAGAGAGACAAGGGACACCAGAGGAGACCAGAGTGACCAAAGAGACCGGAGAGACCAGGGAGAGAGAGACACAGGGAGACCAAGAGAAACCAGGGAGAGATCAGGGAGAGGAAAGACAGGGCATGATGTTGTGCTGAAGCCTTCACCAGGATAATGCAATCAGAACCCAGAGGTCTGTCTCTATGACCCAGGAACAGAGCCGAGGACCCCCATTTATGCATACCTTGCAAAAATTATGGCTTTTCAATGTTACTGCCCTCACTTTTGAGTGTTGTGTGTATGCTTCGTACAAGGCAGGAAAGCGTGTCTTTAATAATTCAGCTATTTTCTGACAGTCTTTCAACTGTGCGTGTCTCCCCTCTCTTTTCCCACACGTCACTCAACTCAACTCCTTTTTCTCCTCTTTCACTTATGTTTTCAGTTTCTTTCCACCCACGTCTGTCTGTCTTTCATCCTCTCCCTCCCCTTTCCCCCAATCTTAAGGAAACCCAGCACCCTTTGGGGTTTGACATGCAGTGGGTGTGTCTCCCCCCTCCCCCCATCCTCTCCTCTCATGTCAGGAAGACCTGCAGGCAGTCGAATGTTACTTTTGATCATCCTCGTAGCTGGGTTCCAGAACGTGTGTGGTGGCTGGGAGTTGGAGGAGAGGGGAAGGAGAAGAAAGGCAGAGTTATGTCAGTCTTGTTGACGGCTGTTGGGGAGCGATCTACCTTCAAGACATGATCTTACATAGGAACCCAACTCAGGATATGTACTGGAGGCTGTCACACCATTGCTAGAAATGATTTGGCCCTTATTCTGTCATCCCAGCTATTGTGACCTTTGTATCCTACCTGTCTCTCCTCATCTGCTGAAGAAACCTTCTGAACACAGCTGTTGTTTGGTCCTGCAGTCACATCCTCACAACCAGAGAACACTTTACTAGGCTTCAATAAGAGGATCCCCTCATCTCCTCCTCCTCCTCTCCTCCCCTCCTCCCCTCCTCCTCTCCTCTCCTTCTCCTCTTCTCCTCCCCTCCTCCTCTCCTTCTCCTCTCCTCCTCTCCTCCCCCCCATCTCCTCCTCCTCTCCTCCCCTCCTCCTCTCCTCTCCTTCTCCTCCTCCTCCTCTCCTCCCCTCCTCCCCTCCTCCCCTCCTCCTCTTCCTCTCCTCCTCCTCCTCTCCTCCCCTCCTCCTCTCATCTCCTCCTCCTCTCCTCCCCTCCTTCTATCCTCCTCTCCTCTCCTTCTCCTCTCCTCCTCCTCCCTCTCCTCTCCTTCCTCTCCTCTCCTCTCCTCCCCTCCTCCCCTCCTCCCCTGACTGCAGAGTTCACAGCTGGTTTCTTGTCTGTTGGTTTTGGAATGACGCTCTGAGTCTCTGACCAACCACATCCCAGCTTAGGTTAGAAAACCACAGAAGACTAGAAGCCACATATCTCTCACACACACACAAACACACCCAGACTTTTCTCTCTCGCTGTATGTGTATCAAACATCTGCAGTTTGTGTGTGTGTGTGCATTTGACTCGTAGGGAATCTCTGGCTGTGTATGACACTGGTAGATCACAGCTTGGCACTAAGGATCATGGGGATGTGGTTTTCCTGATCAGTGGAGAGTGGAGAGAGCTGGTCAGAGACCCACAGAGGGAGCAGGCGGGGGCAGGGTTAGGGCAGGGTTAGGGTTAAGGGCAGCAGACTGCGGAGACTGAAACACAATAACACTCCAACCTGAAACCCTGAGGAGGAGAGGGGTGTGCATCAAATCAAATCAAATGTATTTGTAAGCTTTTTACACGCAAGCATGTCACTGGAAAAACTCCCAGAAAAACTCCCAATGGGAGAAAAAATGGAAGAAACCTTGGGAGGAGCAATTCAGAGAGGGATCCCCTCCTCCAGAGACGGTTGGTGAGAGAGAGGAGCAGAACACAAGCTAAACATGGTCATACAGTGTCAATGGGTTTTGAAACACCAAAATCCATTGTTCGGCTTTATAGACGTTGGATGGGACCGGGAAACTCGCTGTTGGCCGTCATGGAGACTGGATTCCGGGTGACGACCTGGTCCAGCGTTGGCAGACCGACGACCAAACAGGTCGCAGGTGCATGTATGTGTGTGGGTGCATGTGAGTCAGAGTTGTCCACCACATGCAAGAAACAGATGCAGTCTGGGTAATAGGCCAACCGCTGTTTGATTAATGAGCCAATCAGGTCGCACAAAAGACTGGTCAAGGAATGTTTCCCTTGTCATGTTTTGAAATCATGTTAGTCTTTTAACTCCATGGGAGCCTATGTAATTTAGTTTGATTTGATTACTTTCAAGGAAGCTGTTTGAAACAAACACACACACACACACACACACATACAGTTAATAGGCTATACGTTCTCATTACAGTGACGGCAGTGTGTTGGTTTGGGGAAATTCTGATTATTGATTAAAATAATAAGATATTTGGATGCTCATATTATTTGCATGGCTAGCTTATTGTTATGAGAGGAGATGTGATTATAATAATCATATCCACATATCTGGGGGCAGAACATGTGTGTATGGTGTGTGTGTGGTGTGTTTGTACATGCATCATGTTCAGCAGATTTCTGATTGGCTCGCACAGATCCAACCCCTGGACTAATTTCGACATTGTTACCAAGGTGACAGCGTCTGTCCTCTCAATGCACAAACACAGATAAGTAACGCTGATCACACACTCAAACCTATACACACACTTAACCACATACACACACACTGGAAACTAAAATAAGGTATGATAAGGCACATTTTTTTATCTTAATTTTTCAGAGTCTAAACACAAAACCATGTTGTTGTCAAGATGACAACCGTCACTCTGAATATTAGATAAACAAAATATTTAGATTTTGTGTTTATGCTGAAAACCATTGATTGAAATCCTGGAGTTTTAACTGACAGTCCAGGCAGATGCTGAGGGGGCTGGAGGGTTGTGGCCTGGTAGGGTTAGACGGTTAGGGGGTTAGGGTTAGAGGGTTAGGGGGTTAGGGTTAGAGGGTTAGGGGGTTAGGGTTAGAGGGTTAGGGGGTTAGGGTTAGGGTTAGAGGGTTAGGGGGTTAGGGTTAGAGGGTTAGGGGGTTAGGGGGTTAGGGTTAGAGGGAGGAGACAAGAAGGGTGAGCACAGGAGAATAGAGACCCTCCCCTCTCTCTCTCTCTCCCTCTCCCTCCCCCCCCTCTCTCTCTCTCTCTCTCTCTCTCTCTCTCTCACACAAACACAAAGTCTGGCTTACCTTTTCTTTCAAGTCCATCATCTCTTCGTTCCAGCACTCTCCCTCTGTGTGGTGACACACCACACACACAAATCAATACAACACCAAACAATGGCTAGCAGGCCTGGAATGCTGTCTGAAAGGTCACTGGTATACATTATGTATGATCAGCTGATGGTAGGGCAGCACACTAATGGAGATGGAGTATCTACCAGTGTTCATCTTTAACATACACACACAAACACACACTAAAGTATATTTTACACACAAACACACAGTCACAGGAGAGAACAGGTTTGTAACAGGAGAGAACAGGTTTGTAACGGGTTTGTGGTTATTTTGGGAGGTTATTATCGAATAGCTGAAGGCTCTGCCGTTTGACTCGCTAACGACATCTCCCATTCAACCAATCAAGGCCCAGCCTGTGAGAGAGTTCACCTATGGCAACAGCCTATGGTGGCAACACCATCAGCGGTTGCCGTAGACGACTGGCGTGTGGGTGAACGGAAAAAATAAAGAAGCACAATTACCTCAGCTTAGCAGCCGGCAGAGAGATGTTCCTGAACGTGTTGGAGACAGGAGAGGAGGAGGAGAGGAGTGGAGGAGGAGTAGAGGAGGAGGAGCAGACTACTACAGCCTACTCCAGCTGCAGGAGAGACTCTGACCTTCATGTTCAGGACAGGAAATGACACAAGCACATCTGCTGCCAGGACAGGAACTTTGTCTAACTGGCAGATTGAAAAGGTCGGATCTGCCAATCTCTGTGTCTGTCACACACACACCAACACACACACCACTCACACACACACACCATGCATCCACACACCCTGAACTGCAGCCAAAAACCTTGGAGCCTGCAGCTTTCAGAGGCTATTTCCTCTCTCTCTCTCTCTCTTTCTCTCTCTCTCTCTCTCTCTCTCTGTGTCTCTCTCTTTTTCTCTCCACACCCACAGACAGGGTCATCAGCATGGAAAGTTGTTTTGGTTTGTTTATGGATTGTGATTGGCCAGAGTGTTGCTAGCCAAAAAATCTAACTCTCTAGTAACAGCTCTCCCTCCCTCTGGAGGGATCTGGCAGCTGATTGGATGATTAGACGCCTGGCAGTGGGTTTACCTTTCTGCTCCATTCACACTGACAGTGTGCTCACACACACAGTAGAGTATGTGTTGTGATGGGCACCAGCTGATGGTTTGGGTTCAGAGACGCCCCAAGCAGACAGACAGTCAGGTCATGTTGGGATACTATGGTGTTCCATCCAGATCCATACTTGGTGTAAACATGACTCTCAGATGTCTTCACGACAACACCCCACACATGACTTATATTGGTGAAATTTAATGTGATTTCAATTATTTAAATATTGATCCAGTAAATATATTCAATTCAATCCTATTAATATATTTTATAATATTTTGTGGCCTTCAGTCTGAATACAACCCCTATTCCTCTAGACCTTTTAAAACCACGAACACACATTATCTGTGTCCTTCTAGATCAGAAGCAATGTTTTAAATAGCCATGGGATGGATTAATAAGCTGGGTTATCATTTATGTTCTGCTTTATTAATCTGCTGTCTGCCCCTGCTATCAGGACAGTTATTGATGTTGGCAGTCGGAATGAGACAGAGAACTAGGAAACTGAGGTAAAGAAGGAGAGGGGGATTGTGTACATCTCAGAGAGAGAGAGACACAGAGAGAGAGAGAGAGAGAGAGAGAGAGAGAGACACAGAGAGAGAGAGAGAGAGAGAGAGAGAGAGAGAGAGAGAGAGAGAGAGAGAGGGTGAGAGACAGAGAGAGAGAGGGGTAGAGAGAAAGACAGAGAGAGAGAAAGAGAGAGAGGGGGGAGAGAGAGAGAGAAAGAGAGAGACAGAGAGAGACAGAGAGAGAGATGTGAACTCATCTATTGTTGGTGTCTTGTGAAATTGTCCTCCTTTTCTTCATCTGTTCATTTGGAGGGCCACCTCTACCTGTCAGTCTGTTATTATCATCCTGTTCATGCCTTGCCGTAAACAAGGTAAACATCTAAGCTGCATATACTGTATACTCTACGATGTGTGTGTGTCTTTGTGAATATTGCTTTTTACTGTCTTTTTACTTTTAACTGTCTTTTCCACCTGGGAACAGTCTCATGCATACTGCTGTGTTCCTGCATTAGATGGTACATCCTTCTGAACCCAAGGAATGTTTTCACACTTGGCTTGACACGAAGATGGTCAGGGCATCTTCAAACAGGCTAAGTACGCATGCACTAATGTCTGTGGCAAAGGAATACCCACTGTCACGAATACGTACTGTTTGTATGGCTCATTGAACACCATCATTCAGTTACACATGGTTGCCCTGGCTGTCCAATAGGGAGTCCAGACCATAAGAGGACTTTAGAGGTGAAGTGTGTTTGTGTGTCCTGGGGAAGCAAACTGTCAGGCCCTCGACAGCTCTCCCCTGGCGTCCCACAGGGCTCCGTCCTTGGACCCCTCCTCTTCTCTCTGAACACCACCTCACTTGGACCAATCATCACCTCCCCTGGCTTCTCCTACCACTGCTACGCTGACGACACGCAGCTGTACCTGTCGTTCCCCCCGACCGATCCGGGGATCTCAGCTAGGATTGAGGCCTTCCTAGCAGACATCTCCGCCTGGATGACCAAGCACCACCTCCAGCTGAACCTCGCCAAAACAGAACTCCTCATCATCCCAGCCAAACCCTCCATCCCCCACGACCTCTCAATCACCCTGGGATCTGCAACGGTGACCCCTGCATCCTCTGCCAGGAACCTTGGGGTTACCATGGATGACAAGCTCTCCTTCACGGCCCACATTGCTGCAGTCTCCTGGTCGTGTAGATTCACCCCCTACAACATCCGGAAGATCAGGAGATACCTGTCTGAGCACTTCACCCAGCTGCTAGTCCAAGCACTGGTCATCTCCAACTTGGACTACTGCAACTCGCTGCTCTCCCAGCATGTGCAACCCGCCCTCTTCAGAGGATTCAGAACGCAGCGGCCCGTCTGTTGAAAGTTGAAAGCTCTTGCCCCGTTGCTCCAATTTAGCATAGGTAAACGCCCCGTTAATTCCCATAAAAGGGCACGATATGGCAGGGCCGTGTGCACACTCAGAGAAATGTGAGATGAGTGATAGTCAGTCTCATTCACCATGGAAACGGTTTGTGGCACCTTGAAGTCTCACATTTGTTTCTGGCAGGAAGCTGTCTCCATGGTAACAGAGAATTTTGCTTTTCTAGTAATAACAAGTTAGGGATGTGCTTGGAGAGAGAGAGAGAGACACAGAGAGAGAGAGAGAGAGAGAGAGAGAGAGAGAGAGAGAGAGAGAGAGAGAGAGAGAGAGAGAGAGAGAGAGAGAGAGAGAGAGAGAGAGAGCGCGAGAGAGCGAGAGAGAGAGAGAGAGAGAAGGTTGACATGGGCACATGCGCACACACGGCTCCCTAATCAGAAAGTGAGCTAAATCATCATTACACAGACAGAAAACTGCAGCCATGTTACAGGAAATAGGAAGTGTCTTCCTCCCAGGGCTACACTGCCCTTGTGATTAGAGAGCAGGTAGTCTCTCTCGTGTGTGTGTGCTGTTTTCACAGCCTGTATTGTACTTCTATAATGGAGATTTAAGATTGACAAAACAGACAGCTCTTTTTTTCTTTCTTTCATTATTTCTTTGTCTTTATCTCCAGATCTGTTAGGAAACAGAGATGACTGTACAGGAATAACACATTTCTCTCTCCCTCCTACCCTAACCCTCTACAACAACTCTCCTGCTTGCCCTCAAAACTATCTTCCTGGAGAAAAACTACTCAGATATCTCCCTCCTCCTCCACCCCTCTCTCTGTCTCCCTCTATCTCTCTCTCCTCCCTCCCTCCCTCTCCCTCCTCCTCCACCCCTCTCTCTGTCTCCCTCTTTCTCTCCCTCCTCCTCCACCCCTCTCTCTGTCTCCCTCTATCTCTCCCTCCTCCACCCCTCTCTCTGTCTCCCTCTATCTCCCTCCCTCCCTCTCCCTCCTCCTCTCTCTTTCTCTGCCTCTCTCTCCTCCCTACCACTCCCTCTCTGTGTAATACTCAAACAGGCACTCAGATTGAGGTCAAGTACCATCGGGACAGAGCGCTCTTCAAACTCTCCCCTCCATGATCGCCTGATGATCCTGAGAAACATAACAATACACAGACAGAGAGACCAAAAGAGAGACAGGAAGAGAGAGAGAAAGATATAGAGAGAAAGACAGAGAGAAAGAGCCGTAACCAGAGGGCTTCAGACTACTAGTTTACTTCATGAGGTAAGTTGTTCTGTAGGGTTAGTCAAGGACAGCAGTGAGGACAGTGTTGCTGTTGGCAGTAGAGTTCTATGTGGGCTGTACATGCAGACAGAGAGATAAGAAATAGTGGGAAGAGCTGGGGGGGTTCTCTCAGTGCTGGGTTAGACTGGCCTGGTTCTCTCAGTGCTGGGTTAGACTGGCCTGGTTCTCTCAGTGCTGGGTTAGACTGGCCTGGTTCTCTCAGTGCTGGGTTAGACTGGCCTGGCTCTCTCGGCGCTGGGTTAGACTGGCCTGGTTCTCTCAGTGCTGGGTTAGACTGGTCTGGTTCTCTCAGTGCTGGGTTAGACTGGCCTGGTTCTCTCAGTGCTGGGTTAGACTGGCCTGGTTCTCTCAGTGCTGGGTTAGACTGGCCTGGCTCTCTCGGCGCTGGGTTAGACTGGCCTGGTTCTCTCAGTGCTGGGTTAGACTGGTCTGGTTCTCTCAGAGCTGGGTTAGACTGGTCTGGTTCTCTCAGTGCTGGGTTAGACTGGCCTGGCTCTCTCGGCGCTGGGTTAGACTGGCCTGGTTCTCTCAGTGCTGGGTTAGACTGGTCTGGTTCTCTCAGAGCTGGGTTAGACTGGTCTGGTTCCCTCAGTGCTGGGTTAGACTGGTCTGGTTCTCTCAGTGCTGGGTTAGACTGGTCTGGTTCTATGTCTATCTACCAGCCTGTCTAACACTAAGCTCTCCTCAGGGAAGGAACACCAGTCTCCAATGCGACTGGTTTCCATGACAACGGTTGAGCCCATCACCCTCCCTACATCTTCCCCCCTCTCTCTCTCCATCCCCCCTCTCTCTCTCCATCCCACCTCTCTCTCCATCCCCCTCTCTCTCTCCTTCCATCCCCCCTCTCTCCATTCCCCCTCTCTCCATCCCCCTCTCTCTCTCCATCCCACCTCTCTCTCTCCTTCCCCCCTCTCTCTCTCTCCTTCCATCCCCCCTCTCTCTCCTTCCCCCCTCTCTCTCTCCTTCCCCCCTCTCTCTCTCTCCTTCCATCCCCCCTCTCTCCTTCCCCCCTCTCTCCTTCCCCCCTCTCTCTCTCTCCTTCCATCCCCCCTCTCTCTCTCCTTCCATCCCCCCTCTCTCTCCTTCCCCCCTCTCTCTCTCCTTCCATCCCCCCTCTCTCCATCCCCCCTCTCTCTCTCCTTCCTCCCCCTCTCTCTCCTTCCCCCCTCTCTCTCTCCTTCCATCCCCCCTCTCTCTCCATTCCCCTCTCTCTCTCCATTCCCCTCTCTCTCTCCATCCCATCTCTCTCTCTCCTTCCCCCCTCTCTCTCTCCTTCCCCTCTCTCTCTCTCCTTCCATCCCCCCTTTCTCTCTCTCCTTCCCCCCTCTCTCTCTCCTTCCATCCCCCCTCTCTCTCCTTCCATCCCCCCTCTCTTTCCATCCCCCCTCTCTCTCTCCTTCCTCCCTCTCTCTCTCCATCCCCCCTCTCTCTCTCTCCATCCCCCCTCTCTCTTTCCATCCCCCCTCTCTCTCTCCATCCCCCCTCTCTCTCTCTTATTATCTCGTATTATTTTATTCTTGCAGTTTTATGTCTTGCTGTGCTTTTTTAATAATTGTGTTATGTCCACTGTACTGTCCTGTCAGCAGTGTTGAATGTATCTGTTTCAAGCTCTTGTTGCAGAACAAATTCCCCTTGGGGCAATAAAGGTTTCATTCAACAGAAGCTACAAATTTAAAGTCACTTACCTAGTCAGGAGACGCACACTCAGTAAAACACTATTAGCTCTGAATCTGATTGCAGAAGTCTGGGCTATTTAGCTACTTTCTACAATGACCCTAATTATGTAAACAAAGCCAGGGTCTCACGCGGCGGCGAGTACCCTGGACAATACCCTGAAACTCGATCTTTAGCTAGCTACTTAACGGCCTGGATAGCTGCTGTCTCTCAGCTCTATCCAGACACAAGATTTAGCAAAAACACAAAAGAAGCTACAAATTTAAAGTCACTTACCTAGTCAGGAGACGGTCACGATGCACACTCAGCAGACATGCCAAGTCTCCCGGAAGTTCCGGGAGTCTCCCGCATTTCAATAGCGGCTCCCGGACACCCGCAAATGCTATACAATCTCCCGAAATTCGGAGATTTTGTATTTAGCGCAAGTGCGAGACTGTGCAATGTCCATTTATGGTCAAAACAAGTGCATATAGCGCGTCCTGATTGCGTACCGGGGGGGGGGGGGGTACGAACTGGTTGAGGGGGTACACCATGCGTGCAGAATGCGTCCCCGAGGGGGGGCGGGGTGGGACCTCCCGGAAATTAGTCTCTGCAGGTTGGGATGTTTGACTCAGTAAAACACTATTAGCTCTGAATCTGATTGCAGAAGTCTGGGCTATTTAGCTACTTTCTACAATGACCCTAATTATGTAAACAAAGCCAGGGTCTTACGCGGCGGCAAGTACCCTGGACAATACCCTGAAACTCGATCTTTAGGTAGCTACTTAACGGCCTGGATAGCTGCTGTCTCTCAGCTCTATCCAGACACAAGATTTAGCAAAAACACAACAGAAGCTACAAATTTAAAGTCACTTACCTAGTCAGGAGACGGTCACGATGCACACTCAGTTAAACACTATTCGCTCGGGGTGTCCAAGGGCCAGCAGGCCTGTTTTAAACCTGTTCCTTTGAGTTGTCTTTTCTCATTCTTCCTCCTGAAGGGAAGGGGACAGAAGCCAGACAAACAATTATCCAATCAGTTACTATTTCCAAGAGACACAGATTCAGCATTCAGGAGTCATCCTTAGATGAGGGAGTCATAGATAGGTGAGGTAGTCATCCATATATGAGTCATAGATAGATGAGGTAGTCATCCACAGATGAGGGAGTCATATTCAGAAAGGTCATATTTAGGGTCTCTGAGAAAGGGATGGAAAGGGAAATCAGATGCTTCTGATCTGCAGTGATGAATGAACAGCCCCAGGGGGGTGTGTGTGTGTGTGTTTGCATTTCAGGTGGCCTAAGGTAGCAGACAGTCTGTTGCTATGCGGTTGTATCATCCACAAGATTATTTTTAATCTGCTCTGTCCATGTTGATGCAACATTGATGTTTACATCATTTCTGTCTGAACTGAACAGGATCACTGTTGTTTCTCTGCTTATGCATTGGAGATTTTTATACAGTAAGGTCCGTAAACAGATCTTGATCATCCACACACGTTCTCTCTCTCATTTCTCACATATACACTCCTACACACTCTCTGTCTCTCTCTCTCCCTCTCTCACACACAGGAAACAGCTGGGGCAGGGGAGGAGATGGAAGGAAGGAGGAGAGAGGGGGAGAAGGAGAGAAGAAGAGGAGGGAGGAGGGCAGGTCAGAGAGATATCAGGGCAGTAGGAGGAATAACATTGTAAGGCCTTGTTGTAAATCACCTAAAATTCAGCTGGAGAGAGCAGATTTAGAGAACTCTCTTCACCCGACATCAAAGCCCAGCGTCAAGTAGCCTTCATTCCTGGGTTCCTCTGGGGCGAGGTGGGCAGGGTCACCTGGGGGAGAGAGAGACATGGATAGAGAGAGATGAAGAGAGAGGAGAAGAGAGAGACATGGATAGATAGAGATGAAGAGAGAGGAGAAGAGATAAAGCTTTGGCAACATTGTTCAGCGTGAACATTCATGCCAATAAAGCATTTTTTAATTCAATTGATAGAGGAGAAGAAACATAAAAACAGATTGGAGAAGAGAGAGAGAAAGAGAGAGAGAAGAGATGGATAGAGAAGAGAGAGAGATAGATAGAGATGGAGGGAGCGAGGGAGGGTAAAGAAAGCATCTGTGTGTCGTCTTCACTTGTGTTCATCTGGTTCTAATTCCTAGTGACCTGCCTTGTTAAGGTGGAGATGAGATGTGTCTGGAGCTGCATTGATTGGATGAAGTCTCCTGGCTGACCACCCATCCCTGGCTGTCTACTTCACTCTCCTCTGCTTGCTTTGTTAGACACCCTCTTTCTCTCACACACACTTGCTTTGTTAGACACCCTCTTTCTCTCACACACACTTCTATCCCCAGGAACGGAGAGAGAAAGAGTGAGAGAGGGAGGGAGAGGAACTCCTTTCTAACCCTAATCAAAACATCCTTCCTTCTGTCCCTCGCTCTCTCTCTTCTCTCATTAAAGGCATCCCCCTATTTCAGCCACATTTATCTGGTGGTATTACCCTTCCTTGATTGTGTGTGACAGACAAAACACACACAAATTGCACACACATACACTCTTTCTGTTCTTGTCCTTGTGTAGAATGCCAGGGTGTGTGTGTGCGAGTGTGTGTTGTGCCCTAAAGGTATTGTGTAGATGCAACTGGCAGTAAAACCTTCTTTAGAGACCTCGCCCATGAGTACACCCATACACACACACAGACATACACACACACAGATGGTACAAAAGAGAAATATAAATTCATTTCATCCACTTCCTGTCTCCAGGTGTGTTGATCTCCCTATAAGAGGAAGCCTGGGCTCTGGCAGTGTGACCAGAGTTTAAGTGTACATGTTGTGTGGTGTGTGTTTGTGTGTGTATATATAAAATGTGTGTGTGTGTGTGTGCGTGGATGTGTCGAGATTAGGGCTGGGCGGAAATATCGAACTTTAGCGATAATATCGCAATAATTTTGACGACGATAGAAATATAGTTTTATCTAATAGAATATCGTAAAAAAAAATACAATATTGAGACATCAATGTTTTTTATATATATCGCCCAGCCCTAGTTGAGATTCATCTCTGTTCAGTGCCTGGGGCATCTGGGCAGTGCTAGCAGCAGATTGATCCAGATTGACTGGCTGGGTGACTCTGATCTGGCGGAGTCCTAGCACTGGGCCTAGCCTGGCAGGAGAGAGAGGGGTGGAGATAAAAAGATGGAAGGAGAGAGGATAGAGAACGGGCGGAGAGAGGAGAGGCAGAACAGAGAGGAGCTTCTCCTAAGGAAATGGGTCAGAGACAGAATTAGATTCCTCTCCTACCGTGAGAAGACTAAGTGCTCCTGGATATAGAATCAAATCAATGCTCTTATGTCCTGTATGTATCACACAGACAGAGAGAGACAGAGACAGAGAAAGAAAGAGACAGAGAAAGAAAGAGAGAGAGAAGAGATAAAAGAGAAAGAGAGAGAGCAAGTAGAAGTTGCTGAGAAGGCATCCTCCCTGACTTGAGGGTCTGTGTTTGAGGAGTGCAGTGATATCCAATTATCAACACAATAGCAGTGTCAGGCTTCAGGGTGAGGACACACACACACACACTTGACACACTGCCCAACTCTGTTTCTCTAGTTCACCTGTTAAACAGTGAACATTCATGTTGATCCTAACATTGAAGCTTGAAGGTGTGTTATATCAGCACAGGGACAGACCCTGCTCTGTACCAGGGCAAATCTGCCCCTGAAGCTGATCCCAGGACAAAACACTGTAGAAAACACATGCAAGCCCCCACACACACACTGTGACCCCCACCTCCCCATACCACACACACATTTGTGTTATTATACATCCCCAGACACCAACACTGGCTGTAGACCTGGATTAAATACCAGACAGGTGGAGACTGTTGGGGATACTATATTTGAATATGAGATATTATGAATTCTGTGTGTAATATGAGATACAGTATGTTTGAATATGAGAGGTACAAGGTATGACCGAGAGGAAAGCTTCAGCTGACATATTAATCGTAAACACACAAGTCCTCTACGAGTCTACTGACTCACATTAATATCAAACAATGTCTCTGTGTTTTCATAGATAACTAACAAGCAGCTGGCTGATTGGTCAAAACAGACCACACACAGGCACACAAAATTGTCATACACACACACACATGCTCACACACCCAACACCCCAACCACACACACACACACACACACATCCAGTCAGACAGAGAGGGGCGTAGGATGAAACATAACCTTTCATTATAATCCAAGCTGGTCATCACATTATGCTTGATGAAATATCTTGTTTTTCTATAGATTGCTGTGACAGATGGCTGTATCCCAATCTCCCGGAGGTTATCCTGAATCAACAGCACTTACACAACACACACATCACACACGTAACAACACACATATTCGTCCCAAACAAGCTTTCCATTAAATGCCAATGTCTGCATGCGACAAGTCATGGACACAGGAGGATTTTGCAAGGAGACAAAGATTTTCAGTAATAAGGGAATGAAAAATGGAAAGAGCTCTAAACTGAGGCAACTTCATAATCGGGAAGCAGTTATATGCAGAGGACACCCAGTTCTTCCCAGATAAGGCAGATCTGGAGTCAGTTTGCAGAGACAGACTGTTCAGGATGGAAGATGACAGCTCATCAGCGGACGGCTGGTCCATTTGAAGCTAGCTAGCCCCCTAGCCCTGTGTTGGAGCTATGAAGTTAGCTAGCCCCCTAGCCCTGTGTTGGAGCTATGAAGCTAGCTAGTCCTCTAGCCCTGTGTTGGAGCTATGAAGCTAGCTAGCCCCCTAGCCCTGTGTTGGAGCTATGAAGCTAGCTAGTCCTCAAGCCCTGTGTTGGAGCTATGAAGCTAGCTAGCCCCCTAGCCCTGTGATGGAGCTATGATGACTGTAGGCTGTAGCACTTTATCACAACTGTCTTTTGTGTGTGTGTGTGTGTAGGGGGGGGGGGGTCAACAGATTACTGGAATACCAGGATTAGTATTTCCTGACCAGGTTAAACTGTTTACCATCAAATAAATATGGTTTAGGAATCTCAAATGAGTTGATGTAAAAATGACTTAATCCAGCTATATGATTTGGATATGATTTAGTGTGTATGAGTGTGTGTGTTTCTGTGTATGATTTTGTACAGTGTTTGTGTTAGGGTGGGGCAGGTGCTGTTGTTTTATGTATTCATCTGTGTCACTGAGTCTGTGTGAGTCTTCCCACCCCTCTCTCAACTTCTACACATAAGTGAACACACACACACACACATGTATAAATACACACACAGGCCAACATAGACTCAGCAGTGGCCCTGACCTCTCAAACGCAGATAAACCACAGATGAGAGAGGAGGGTAGAAGATTAAACTAATAACTGCTGCAGCTTAGCCAGGCTGGCCACATAAACACACACTAGAAAAACAGGCTGAGGTAATCAGTACGTGTGTTTGTGTCAGACTGACAAAGAGAGAGGCAGTGCAGCACTAAAGCTGCCCTCTCCATCTGTCCCTCGCTACATGAACACAGTGTTCCTCTGGAGGATACTTCTCACACACAAAATCTCCCCCTTACTGGGTCTCTCCCATAGGGTGGTTTTTATCCAGCATCCTCTGGGATTATATAGTTCCATCTCTCGCTCATTTGTTTTGCTTTTGGTGTACACCAACAGGCTGGAAGAGAGGACTGGGGAGAGGAGGGGGTCAGAGGACAGGGAGGGAGGGAGGGAGGGAGGGAGGGAGGAGAGAGAGGAAGGGGAGGGAGGAGAGAGAGAGAGAGAGAGAGAGAGAGAGAGAGAGAGAGAGAGAGAGAGAGAGAGAGAGAGAGAGAGAGAGAGGGGAGGGAGAGGTCTGGTAAAGCAGTTCCAGTTTACGACGTTGCATCCTGATATAAAGAAAGTGTAGAGGTTGTCATGTTGAGATCATATTACTGTCAGTGTCAGGGAAGGAAATGAGCATGACATGCCATCATTACACCTCCAGAGTGCAAGAGCATCCACAGGCTTCCACCTTGTGGTGTCCTAGCTTGGTGTTTAGAGTGTGTTTATTAAACATGAGCAGGTTAACCTGCTTTCATGATCTCTATGAACATGCTGTGTTCTGAACACTTCTCCAGCACGGTTGTTCATACAGCCTGCCATCAGCTCTTGGGCTGGAAATATGGAGGACAGGAGAGAGAGAGGACAGGAGGGAGGGAGGACAGGAGAGAGAGAGGACAGGAGAGAGAGAGGACAGGAGAGAGAGATGACAGGAGAGAGAGAAGACAGGAGAGAGAAAGGACAGGAGGGAGGGAGGACAGGAGGGAGGGAGGACAGGAGAGAGAGAGAGAGGACAGGAGAGAGAGATGACAGGAGAGAGAGAAGACAGGAGAGAGAAAGGACAGGAGGGAGGGAGGACAGGAGAGAGAGAGAGAGAGAGGACAGGAGAGAGAGATGACAGGAGAGAGAGAAGACAGGAGAGAGGGAGGTGTGTATGTGTGTGTGTGATGTCTAATATCATTCCAGAAATGTCAGAGATATCTTCCATATTTCTTATCAAATCAGTTATTTCTGTTTCTGTACTGAGAAACAGACGAGTTTCTAAGAAGCAGGCCAGTTCCCACGCACACACGCAGTCTTTTATAGCAGTACTGTCTGACACCATTAGTATTCTTAACAGCACTCTGAGTGTGTGTGTGTATCTCCATCTCTCTCAGTTCAATATAGTTATACATACATTACAATATTTCCATCATTCACTGTGTCTCTCCAACACACAGACATAGAAGGTAGCGAGGGTTAGGGTTAGCAAAGGTTAGGGTTAGAGAAGGTTAGGGTTAGTTAAGGGTTACCGTGCGTGTCCACTACAGCGGAGCGGAGCGTCGGCTTCCAATTCATTTTCAATTAAACCGGGCGTTGACGCTCGTGTAGGGCATCGTGGGAGCGTACGCGACCGTCAACGCCCGGTTTCACTGAAAATGATGTTGAAAATGTTTATTCCATGTAAACACTCACACTCTCACTAAGGTCATTATCCCCTGGGCCAGTACCTGGCTCTGAGTGAGAGAACATCTTACCAGCTCACTGACCCTGAACACCTGAAGCCAACAGCCAAGAACCTCTCTCACACACCACTCACTAACACACACCACTCACTAACACACACCACTCACTGACACACACCACTCACTAACACACACCACTCACTAACACACACCACTCACTAACACACACCACTCACTAACACACACCACTCACTAACACACACCACTCACTAACACACACCACTCACTAACACACACCACCTCACACCCTTGAAAAGACTCAAACTGACATGTATTCACCAGACCTCTGGGGAGGAAACAAGTTCCTGTTTACATGAAAGCAGAGCAAACTCATCCACCTCTCTTCCTGTCCCTATATTCCCTTCATTCCCCCCTCCCCCCTCTCTCCTTCTGTGTGTGTGTGTGTGTGTAGGGGAATTCAGAGTGTCTGTGTTGCTAGTCAGAGTTAACCTTGTAAAGCTCTGGGCCTGATTATCCTGCTATGACTCACACAGAGAGAGAGGTAGGGAGGGGAGGGGGAAGGAAAGAGGGAGGGAGGGAGGGAGGGAGAAGTAGAGAGCATGAGAGCGTGCAAGAGCGGGAGAACAGAAGAGAGAGAGGGAGGGAGGGAGAGCAAGAGTGAGAGAGCGAGAGAGAGAGAGAGGTGAGGTGAACCCACCAGGGCATCAGTATATGACTGACAAACACATAGCAGGACACATTAGTGCCCCAGCTACACACCCTGGTTACCATGACAGCACACAAACTACACACCCTGGTTACCATGACAGCACACACACTGCAGACCCTGGTTACCATGACAGTACACACACTGCAGACCTGCCTGTGATCAGACAGGGTTGTGACTGGCGGAGGGCTGTCACTGTCTTCAGGCCTACCCGGCCTCCACTGGCCTCCTCCAGCCTCCCCTGGTCTCCCCCAGCCTCCCCTAGCCTCTCCTGGCCTCCCCCAGCCTCCCTGGCCACCCCCAGCCTCCCCTAGCCTCTCCTGGCCTCCCCCAGCCTCTCCTGGTCTCCCCCAGCCTCCCTGGCCTCCCCCAGCCTCCCCTGGCCTCCCCCAGCCTCCTCCAGCGTCTGTTGAAAAGTCCAGACCCACTTCAGCTATGTTGTGTAATATTTCCCTCTCAACACACAAACACTGCTGACATTTAAGCCTGGGCGAACAGGCACACACCCAGGCGTGAACACCAGAGACGAGGGATCTCACTGTGCCCCTGTCATCACACACCACACCAGGAACACAACACAACTTATAGAAGATACAACAGACAGACAGACAGACAGACAGACAGACAGACAGACAGACAGACAGACAGACAGACAGACAGACAGACAGACAGACAGACAGACAGACAGACAGACAGACAGACAGAAAGACAGACAGAGAGACAGAGAGACTCATATTTTTTCATTTGTAGCTTGGCATTATTACATACTGTTTGTTTGTGATGTATGACTTAAGTTTGATTAATTACGTTTGATGAGAGCGTGCAAGAGCGGGAGAACAGAAGAGAGAGAGGGAGGGAGGGAGAGCAAGAGTGAGAGAGCGAGAGAGAGAGAGAGGTGAGGTGAACCCACCAGGGCATCAGTATATGACTGACAAACACATAGCAGGACACATTAGTGCCCCAGCTACACACCCTGGTTACCATGACAGCACACAAACTACACACCCTGGTTACCATGACAGCACACACACTGCAGACCCTGGTTACCATGACAGTACACACACTGCAGACCTGCCTGTGATCAGACAGGGTTGTGACTGGCGGAGGGCTGTCACTGTCTTCAGGCCTACCCGGCCTCCACTGGCCTCCTCCAGCCTCCCCTGGTCTCCCCCAGCCTCCCCTAGCCTCTCCTGGCCTCCCCCAGCCTCCCTGGCCACCCCCAGCCTCCCCTAGCCTCTCCTGGCCTCCCCCAGCCTCTCCTGGTCTCCCCCAGCCTCCCTGGCCTCCCCCAGCCTCCCCTGGCCTCCCCCAGCCTCCTCCAGCGTCTGTTGAAAAGTCCAGACCCACTTCAGCTATGTTGTGTAATATTTCCCTCTCAACACACAAACACTGCTGACATTTAAGCCTGGGCGAACAGGCACACACCCAGGCGTGAACACCAGAGACGAGGGATCTCACTGTGCCCCTGTCATCACACACCACACCAGGAACACAACACAACTTATAGAAGATACAACAGACAGACAGACAGACAGACAGACAGACAGACAGACAGACAGACAGACAGACAGACAGACAGACAGACAGACAGACAGACAGACAGACAGAAAGACAGACAGAGAGACAGAGAGACTCATATTTTTTCATTTGTAGCTTGGCATTATTACATACTGTTTGTTTGTGATGTATGACTTAAGTTTGATTAATTACGTTTGATGATATGTTTACAAATACATATGTTGTACCTTCACTGTGGACCCCTTTGGCAACATTGTTTAACTTGAACATTCATGCCAATAAAGCATGTTGAATTGAATTGAGAGACAGAAGGAGAGGCACACAGAGAGTGAGAGAGACAGAGAGAGAGGGACAGGGAGGGGGGGGCATCAGGGGGATAAGAGAGAGAGAGGGACAGGGAGGGGGGGGGCATCAGGGGGATAAGAGAGAGAGAGAGGGGGGGGGCATCAGGGGGATAAGAGAGAGAGAGGGACAGGGAGGGGGGGGGCATCAGGGGGATAAGAGAGAGGGACAGGGAGGGGGGGGGGCATCAGGGGGATAAGAGAGAGAGAGAGGGACAGGGAGGGGGGGGGGCATCAGGGGGATAAGACAGAGAGAGAGGGACAGGGAGGGGGGGCATCAGGGGGATAAGAGAGAGAGAGAGGGGGGGGGGGCATCAGGGGGATAAGAGAGAGAGAGGGACAGGGAGTGGGGGGGGGCATCAGGGGGATAAGAGAGAGTGAGGGACAGGGAGGGGGGGGGGGGCATCAGGGGGATAAGAGAGAGAGAGAGAGAGGGACAGGGAGGGGGGGGGGGCATCAGGGGGATAAGAGAGAGAGAGAGGGACAGGGAGGGGGGGGCGTTCAGGGGGATAAGAGAGAGAGAGGGACAGGGAGGGGGGGGGGGGCATCAGGGGGATAAGAGAGAGAGAGAGGGACAGGGAGGACAGGGAGTGGGGGGGGTCACACTGTCTTTCTGGGTCAGTGAACATCAGCAAGGATTCCTTCCCCCTCCTCCTGACCTCCCCCATGGCTAACACAACCAGGGGCGCCGTATAGGGGAGAAAGGTTAGTGACTGACGGGCCCCCAAAAATAGAAAAACTAATAGAAATGATCAACAACAACAAAAAATCTTTTTTTTTTTTCATGGGGCCCAAAATTCCGGCGGCACCTCTGAACACAACACTGTAGACAGCCTGGGCTAACACAACACTGTAGACAGCCTGGGCTAACACAACACTGTAGACAGCCTGGGCTAACACAACACATGTAGACAGCCTGGGCTAACACAACACTGTAGACAGCCTGGGCTAACACAACACTGTAGACAGCCTGGGCTAACACAACACTGTAGACAGCCTGGGCTAACACAACACTGTAGACAGCCTGGGCTAACACAACACTGTAGACAGCCTGGGCTAACACAACACTGTAGACAGCCTGGGCTAACACAACACTGTAGACAGCCTGGGCTAACACAACACTGTAGACAGCCTGGGCTTACACAACACATGTAGACAGCCTGGGCTAACACAACACTGTAGACAGCCTGGGCTAACACAACACTGTAGACAGCCTGGGCTAACACAACACTGTAGACAGCCTGGGCTAACACAACACTGTAGACAGCCTGGGCTAACACAACACATGTAGACAGCCTGGGCTAACACAACACTGTAGACAGCCTGGGCTAACACAACACTGTAGACAGCCTGGGCTAACACAACACTGTAGACAGCCTGGGCTAACACAACACTGTAGACAGCCTGGGCTAACACAACACATGTAGACAGCCTGGGCTAACACAACACTGTAGACAGCCTGGGCTAACACAACACTGTAGACAGCCTGGGCCAGCTGTGGCTGCACATCTCACACATACAGCTCAGGGCATAAACATACAAACTGGCCCGTTACTCTGATGAGACACAAAGACAAACCAGGGGCCAATGAGACTACCCTGTGAAGCTGACCTGTGAGGCTAAGGTGACCAGATGTCCGGATTTCGTTCGGACAGTCCGGTTATCCAGCCTCTTGTCCGGACCGCTGTTGCGTGTCCTCCTTTTAACCCTTTTGTCCTCCTTTTTGACATTCCTGCCACCGTCGCAATTTACCACTTGCATAGGATGCCTGAAAGATAGTTTGGCTAGTTCTGCTGGGCACTCTTCCTAACATAGCTTTTTGCTCCGAACACAACAACATCGGATGATAAACCGCTGCTGAGCTGAACAAATTATATATTGCAATTTCTACTACAATTGAAATAGTTTTGGGAATAGTACTGTCTTGATTGTCCTCCTTTTTGACCCTTTGTCCTCCTTTTTGGACCTGTGAGGCTGACCTGTGAGGCTGACCTGTGAGGCTGACCTGTGAAGAAGAGGCTACGAGAAGGCTGCTCACCCTGCCCGGGGCATCACAGGAGAACCCTCAAGGAAACAGAGAGAGGGAGAGACCCGTTAGCAGCTTTCATTCAGTTAAGACGTTAGCATGAGCACCTGCTGCTCCTGCTTCACAACCCTGCTCCCCTCTGAAACAGAGCAGGTGATGACAGTCCCCTGCTTGCTTATTGCTCCAGCTGATTTCTATCAGGGGAAGGAAGGGGGTGGGGGGGGCTGTGCAATCAAACTAAGAATTGATTTCCCCTTTGTGAAATATTAATATCTTTGGGATCTCTGTGAAGAATGAAGTGCAAACAAGGGGAAAAGAGAAGAGAGGAGTGAGGAGAAGAGAGAGGAAGGATGAGGGGAGGAGGAGGGGAAGAGAGAGGAGGATTGATGAGGGGAGGGTTAGAGTTGGTGTGTGGACAGAACTGAAACAATGTGACAGATCTATAGATGATCTATACACTAACTCCAATCACAACATTCCTACCATACACTACCAGTAACAGTGGTTCTGCCTGTGTGTAGGACCACGCCCAGCTCACTGGATGTTTCCTGGGGATGAAGTCCTTCAGATGGGATGATTAATGGGCCCAGTCCAGGACTAAGATGGCTGCTTGCTGCAGACTCATCCCTGCCCCATCATTCATCCTTACAGTCAAATATGACAGGAAGTTTGGACGCACAAACAAAACAGCTCTGAGTGGGCACAGCTTGGTACTCTTTTCCCTTTTAATAAGCGCGTCCAAAGACTCTCTTACTCAAACACATGTATTCTTAATGAAACTAACCCTCATGCAGCGCTGGCTGGATCTGTTCCCAGCCAGCAGGCAGGTCGCTGGGATGAGGCTGGATCTGTTCCCAGCCAGCAGGCAGGTCGCTGGGATGAGGCTGGATCTGTTCCCAGCCAGCAGGCAGGTCACTGGGATGAGGCTGGATCTGTTCCCAGCCAGCAGGCAGGTCGCTGGGATGAGGCTGGATCTGTTCCCAGCCAGCAGGCAGGTCGCTGGGATGAGGCTGGATCTGTTCCCAGCCAGCTGGCAGGTTGCTGGGATGAGGCTGGATCTGTTCCCAGCCAGCAGGAGGCCTGGATCACATGGAAATGTGGTGAAATGGAACAATGGTTAATTTGGCCTTCTGACATTCCAAACAGTCACAGGACCACATGCAGTCCGGCCTGGGGTGCACGGCCTGGGGTGCCCGGCTCCCCTGAGGCTCTGTGGTTTCTGGCAGGGACAGGCTCTCTGGCAGGGACAGGCTCTCTGGCAGGGACAGGCTCTCTGGCAGGGACAGGCTCTCTGCAGCACCCAAAATGTTCCGGGACATCTGATTGGTGTGGGGCCAGCCATGCTAAAAACACACCAATTTCCCGGCAGCCAATAAGAAGCATGTAGTACTCTCTCTCCCTCATTCCAGCTCCCTCGATGCCTGGAGCATGGTGTCAAAACATTCAGCTCTTGAGCGCAGACTTATCCGGCCCTGCTCTACCAGCACATACACAAAACTATCTACTACTCTGGATAAGAGCGTCTGCTAAATGACTAAATGTAAATGTACTACAGATCACCAGTCTACCAGAGATCACCCGTCTACCAGATCAACTGTATACCAGATCACCTGTCTACCAGAGATCAGCTGTCTACCAGAGATCACCTGTCTTCCAGATCACCTGTCTTCCAGATCACCTGTCTACCAGAGTTCACCTGTCTACCAGAGTTCACCTGTCTTCCAGGTCACCTGTCTACCAGAGTTCACCTGTCTACCAGAGATCAGCTGTCTACCAGATCAGCTGTCTACCAGATCACCTGTCTACCAGGTCACCTGTCTACCAGAGATCACCTGTCTACCAGTGATCACCTGTCTACCAGATCACCTGCCTACCAGATCATCTGTCTACCAGGTCACCTGTCTACCAGAGATCACCTGTCTACCAGTGATCACCTGTCTACCAGATCACCTGTCTACCAGATCATCTGTCTACCAGAGATCAACTGTTTACCAGATCACCTGTCTACCAGATCACCTGTCTACCAGTGATCACCTGTCTACCAGAGATCAACTGTCTACCAGTAATCACCTGTCTACCAGAGATCACCTGTCTACCAGATCATCTGTCTATCAGTGATCACCTGTCTACCAGATCATCTGTCAACCAGTGATCACCTGTCTACCAGTGATCACCTGTCTACCAGATCACCTGCCTACCAGATCATCTGTCTACCAGGTCACCTGTCTACCAGAGATCACCTGTCTACCAGTGATCACCTGTCTACCAGATCACCTGTCTACCAGATCATCTGTCTACCAGAGATCAACTGTCTACCAGATCACCTGTCTACCAGATCACCTGTCTACCAGTGATCACCTGTCTACCAGAGATCAACTGTCTACCAGTAATCACCTGTCTACCAGAGATCACCTGTCTACCAGATCATCTGTCTATCAGTGATCACCTGTCTACCAGATCATCTGTCAACCAGTGATCACCTGTCTACCAGAGATCACCTGTCTACCAGATCACCTGCCTACCAGATCATCTGTCTACCAGGTCACCTGTCTACCAGAGATCACCTGTCTACCAGTGATCACCTGTCTACCAGATCACCTGTCTACCAGATCATCTGTCTACCAGAGATCAACTGTCTACCAGATCACCTGTCTACCAGATCACCTGTCTACCAGTGATCACCTGTCTACCAGAGATCAACTGTCTACCAGTAATCACCTGTCTACCAGAGATCACCTGTCTACCAGATCATCTGTCTATCAGTGATCACCTGTCTACCAGATCATCTGTCAACCAGTGATCACCTGTCTACCAGTGATCACCTGTCTACCAGATCACCTGCCTACCAGATCACCTGTCTACCAGGTCACCTGTCTACCAGAGATCACCTGTCTACCAGTGATCACCTGTGTACCAGATCACCTGCCTACCAGATCATCTGTCTACCAGGTCACCTGTCTACCAGAGATCACCTGTCTACCAGTGATCACCTGTCTACCAGATCACCTGTCTACCAGATCATCTGTCTACCAGAGATCAACTGTCTACCAGATCACCTGTCTACCAGATCACCTGTCTACCAGTGATCACCTGTCTACCAGAGATCAACTGTCTACCAGTAATCACCTGTCTACCAGAGATCACCTGTCTACCAGATCATCTGTCTATCAGTGATCACCTGTCTACCAGATCATCTGTCAACCAGTGATCACCTGTCTACCAGTGATCACCTGTCTACCAGATCACCTGCCTACCAGATCATCTGTCTACCAGGTCACCTGTCTACCAGAGATCACCTGTCTACCAGTGATCACCTGTCTACCAGATCACCTGTCTACCAGATCATCTGTCTACCAGAGATCAACTGTCTACCAGAGATCAACTGTCTACCAGATCACCTGTCTACCAGATCACCTGTCTACCAGTGATCACCTGTCTACCAGAGATCAACTGTCTACCAGTAATCACCTGTCTACCAGAGATCACCTGTCTACCAGATCATCTGTCTATCAGTGATCACCTGTCTACCAGATCATCTGTCAACCAGTGATCACCTGTCTACCAGAGATCACCTGTCTACCAGATCACCTGCCTACCAGATCATCTGTCTACCAGGTCACCTGTCTACCAGAGATCACCTGTCTACCAGTGATCACCTGTCTACCAGATCACCTGTCTACCAGATCATCTGTCTACCAGAGATCAACTGTCTACCAGATCACCTGTCTACCAGATCACCTGTCTACCAGTGATCACCTGTCTACCAGAGATCAACTGTCTACCAGTAATCACCTGTCTACCAGAGATCACCTGTCTACCAGATCATCTGTCTATCAGTGATCACCTGTCTACCAGATCATCTGTCAACCAGTGATCACCTGTCTACCAGTGATCACCTGTCTACCAGATCACCTGCCTACCAGATCATCTGTCTACCAGGTCACCTGTCTACCAGAGATCACCTGTCTACCAGTGATCACCTGTCTACCAGATCACCTGTCTACCAGATCATCTGTCTACCAGAGATCAACTGTCTACCAGATCACCTGTCTACCAGATCACCTGTCTACCAGTGATCACCTGTCTACCAGAGATCAACTGTCTACCAGTAATCACCTGTCTACCAGAGATCACCTGTCTACCAGATCATCTGTCTACCAGTGATCACCTGTCTACCAGATCATCTGTCAACCAGTGATCACCTGTGTACCAGAGATCAACTGTCTACCAGATCACCTGTCTACCAGATCACCTGTCTACCAGATCATCTGTCTACCAGTGATCACCTGTCTACCAGATCACCTGTCTACCAGATCATCTGTCTACCAGTGATCACCTGTCTACCAGAGATCACCTGTCTACCAGATTATCTGTCTACCAGTGATCACCTGTCTACCAGTGATCACCTGTCTATCAGATCACCTGTCTACCAGAGCTCTCCTCTCCATCGCTGCAGGGCATCGTTGGTCAGACTGGTTCAGTTGTGTAAAGTTTGGGACTGTGGTTGTTCCCATGGTTACGCCTGGTTTTCCTGTAAACTGTTGGAATGGCATAATTTGTACAAGAGGCTATTCTGAAATTAAGCACGGTTGATGTATTGATCAATTGATTTGTCAATGTCACCCCCACCCCAACCACACACTCAAAACAAACAAGCTACCGCAACACTGATTTAATATCCGTTTAATTCATGCCAACGCATTTTGTCCAGCAGGAACTCAGGTGTGCGTGTGTCCAGCAGGAAAGATTAAGAAATTGACTAATAACAGCCCATCAGCTGCCCAGTGACACCTGATGACCTGCATTCAACAGGAAGTGGGGAACTGGGTTAAACAAAGTTGAAAACTCATGAGGTTCAACAATGCCACCTATGGCCAGGAGAGAGTACTGCACTCTGTTGATGTGGATGACATCATCATGTTAAGGATGTCGTTTCTCACCTGCAGACAAGCGCAGACTGGAGACCTCATGCAGGACAGTGTTCCTCTGCATTAGAGAGCAGAGCAGCTAGACAGCCTGGGGCATGGCTGCAGGGAACCATGGGGGGTACCATGCAGTCTGAACCATGCATGCATGATCAATGGAATGACCTGCATCTCTTAGCTATCTGGTTAAGTTGTCAATGAAATATGACATCATTCAGTTGAGGCTAGGAAACAGATCACCAACAGCCCCCCTCTCTCCCACGTCAGGCCTGTTGATAGATTAAGCTGTGACACCCCCTGCTGGTCAGTATTATAAAGCCAGTGCTGTTGCAGCTCTGGATCTGTGGAGAGAAAGACCACAGGACTCCCACCCTCCTCTTCCTCAATCAGCTGGTGAAGCAGACCCTGAGGGAGTCCTCCTCCACCTCCTAATCTTGCCCTCACCTCCACCCCCCCAAGCACTTATCCCCGAGCCTCGTTGACCCCTGACCTGGAGACCTGTGAGACCTTCGACCCCTACAGACACCAGCTGTCACACTGCTAGCAGAGAGGGGAGACCCCATTAGAAGAAAACAACATTCTGAAAATACAACGCTGGATAACTTTATTTACCACACACACTATTTTGTACATATTTGAACTCCGGGTACAAACAGACCCCATCCTCTAACCTGGCTCCACACCAGGAAACCACACCCAGCTGACAGACTCAGAGAGATGGACACAGCTCCACTTGTATCTGCTAGCATTCCAGAAATGCTAAATGAAAATGGACTGATATTTAATGCAAAAGAATCTGTAAAACAATGTGGTTCCTTGAACAGCCGTCTGCTTACGAAAGAGCCTCTATCCGTACAAACCTATATGGAACACAATATTACAACCGTGTGTTGTTGCAGCCAGTTTCTTGCCGACTTGGTGCCCGTCCATAATCTCAAGACTCTGCGGTGTGAAGGTGATATCAAAAAGAGCACATGCTCTTCAAGTCATCCCTCACGACGACAACCAGAACACAGCCCTAGCAACGAGCAGGGTCGCTTGCAGACAAACACGACTCAAGTTATTGACAATATTACACGATTTTTTATGACTGAAAAACATTAACATTGGTCATCGTGGCCGCTTGAGGACAGAGTACAGCCTGGGGGAGGAGCCTGCTTGCCGGCAGGAAGCTGTCACAGGTGGGTGACACGGTACTTCCTGGATCATCATTTCCATGTACCTTCAGGACACATCAAGGCATCACATCAAGCCAACACAGTGACAGGCTGTAAACCAAACAGAGCCCCTATATAGTCCATGAACCGGAGGTGTATAAACTTAATGAATCCTACATTTAATAAGACTGTAACTGAGATTGAAGCCTTGCGACTTCTCAATGGTGTTGACGTAATCTTCCATGTTCACATGTTATAACACTTCGGACAGCAAAGCTAAACAAAGTTCTGAGATGTAACAAGCCGTGCGTGTTGAGGAAAGCCTCAGACTGCTGCAGCCTCAGACTGCTGCAGCCTCAGACTGCTGCAGCCTCAGACTGCTGCAGCCTCAGACTGCTGCAGCCTCAGACTGAACATTGATGCCCAAGAGGGAAGGATTCAAGTTAGCAAACCATCCAATTGTCAGGTAAAGTCTGATGATAATAAAAAGGGAGGACGGTTCAAATCAAAACAAAGGAACTTCTCTTTATAACATGCACTTCTATTATTCAACATGTCATTTCAAGTCAAATCTAGCAGGGCCCTGAGAACAGCAGAACCTCACACTGGTTCAAACATCACTACCAGCTCACTAAATGAATCATTGGACTAGGTACACTCCTTATCAGCGTTGTGTGTGTGGTGCGGATAGTGTGTGGAGTGTGTGTGCACGCGTGTGTGGTGTATGTGATATGTAGAAAGGAGGCACCATTGCTTGTCCCTGGGTATTGCAGCAGACTATGGATGGCAGTAACACACACACACACACACACACACACACACATTCCATACCCTGTAAAACACTGAGCCCAGTCATGTTGTGGTAATTGTCAGGTTGTGGTAACAGTCTGGTTGTGGTAACAGTCTGGTTGTGGTAACAGTCTGGTTGTGGTAACAGTCTGGTTGTGGTAACAGTCTGCTGTCCCTACCAAGCGGGGAGAACAGGCCCTTGCATTGGCTCCTGCAGCTCTCCTGCCCGGACACTGCACAGTCCTGGGCCACCCCAGGACAGGCCCAGGACAGGCCCAGGACAGGCCCAGGACAGAACCACAACTCTGAAAGCACAGCAGGCCGAGCGAGAGCCTGGTTGACCCTGCCTGTCCTGGGAGGAGGGGCAGCCACACAGACGGCTGTTCTCTCACAAGGCCAAATTCCAGTGGTTTCCTCCAGGAAGGGGGTGTAGTTTCCTCCAGGAAGGGGGGGTGGTTTCCTCCAGGAAGGGGGGGTGGTTTCCTCCAGGAAGGGGGGGTGGTTTCCTCCAGGAAGGGGGGGTGGTTTCCTCCAGGAAGGGGGGATGGTTTCCTCCAGGAAGGGGGGGTGGTTTCCTCCAGGAAAAGGTGACCCAACCCAGAAAAGTTACCCCAATGTGAGGCAAAGTCTGATTAGTAACGCCTCCAAAATGTCAGCCCCTGTGACACGAGGCAGGGTGGGGCTCAGAGCAGGGCATCCAGAGGCAGCAGGGGCAGGGGGAAGGGGGAGAACAAGTCGCTCACACCCTCATCCTCCCCCAGGCTCAGCAGGTAGTCTCCCCCATCCAGAGAGAGGGCCGGCGGGGGAGACAGGGCCACAAAGGGGTACTCAAGACGGGGGAGGAGGGAGGGGACAGAGCACACCGTCACCGCTGGGCATTCTGGGAGTCTGGAGAGGGGGTTGGAGAAGCCATTACTACAGCTGCTGGGCTGGCCAGCTCCTAAGAGAACCAGAGAGAGAGGGAGAGGAGGAAGTGAGGGGGGAGGTGGAAAGTGAGAAAGAGACGAGGTGCAGACCAATTAGTGGGTCTAAAATTCGGACCACCCAGTGAGTAACATACACAGCACGTTAGCAGTGAAGGAGGTCTGGAGCAGGAACAAGTAGTTACCTTGGGACACCTTGAGGAAGGAGGAGCAGGAGGGGAGTCCGTTGACAGGAGAGCAGGAGCTCCTGGAGAAGGCAGTAGCTTCCTTTGTGGGGGTGGAGGGGGCGTGGTCATCCGAACACAGAAACACCTCTATAGGCCCCTGAATACTGCTGAGGTGAACTTGGAGGCTCTGTGCATGAGACTAATAAAAACTAGCTTATGAGGATGAGGGTGTATGAGGGTGTGTGTGTATGAGGGTGTGTGTGTATGAGGGTGTGTGTGTATGAGGGTGTGTGTGTATGAGGGTGAGGGTGTATGTATGAGGATGAGTGTGTATGAGGATGAGTGTGTATGAGGGTGTGTGTGTATGAGGGTGTGTGTGTATGAGGGTGAGGGTGTATGAGGGTGAGGGTGTATGAGGGTGAGGGTGTATGAGGGTGTGTGTGTATGAGGGTGTGTGTGTATGAGGGTGTGTATGTATGAGGATGAGTGTGTATGAGGGTGTGTGTGTATGAGGGTGTGTGTGTATGAGGGTGAGGGTGTATGAGGGTGAGGGTGTATGAGGGTGAGGGTGTATGAGGGTGTGTGTGTATGAGGGTGTGTGTGTATGAGGGTGTGTATGTATGAGGATGAGTGTGTATGAGGGTGTGTGTGTATGAGGGTGTGTGTGTATGAGGGTGTGTGTGTATGTATGAGGATGAGTGTGTATGAGGGTGTGTGTGTATGAGGGTGTGTGTGTATGAGGGTGAGGGTGTATGAGGGTGAGGGTGTATGAGGGTGAGGGTGTATGAGGGTGTGTGTGTATGAGGGTGTGTGTGTATGAGGGTGTGTGTGTATGAGGGTGTGTGTATGAGGGTGTATGGTCACCTCCTCTGGGTGGGGCACCTCCAGCCGGGTATCTGCTGGGGCCTTTATGACGATCACAGTCTGCTCCTTCAGACTGGGGATCCTCCTCACGTCCTCGTACGTCAGGTAGGCCAGCGTGGAGCGGGGTCAAGGACCATCACCTCCACACACACACCTCCATCACCTCCACATACACACCTCCATCACACACACACCTCCATCACCTCCACACACACACTTCCATCACCTCCTCACACACACCTCCATTACCTCCACACACACACCACAAGCCCTCAGCAGCTGTAGCAGGGTTTGCGTGGGGAAGGATATGACTTGTTGAGCCGGTCCTCGGTCAGTAGGGAGACGCTGCACGTGGCCGTGTGGATGAGCTCATCCAGTCGTCTCTCCTCCACGCTCAGCTCCTGCAGCTCCCTGTCCAGAGCGTGGCTGCTCCTCACCACCACGCCCTCCTCACTCAGGCTGCAGCCCCTGCACACACACACACACAGAGACAGATCAGCACAAGCACACCCTTTACGCTGCTTGTCTAGTGAGCCGGTCTGGCTGCTGGTCACACCTACATCCACTGGATGTTGTTTTTGGACTTCTTCTTGATGAGGTGCACGCCCTCCAGGACATTGGTGATGTCATACAGCCTTCTCTTCTGCACCTGCAGGGCCTGTGAGGCCTGGTTCAGGTCCACCACGCCGTCCTGCGAGCGCGCCAGCAGCTGCACAAACTTCTGTGTGAGCAGGCCCAGGGACGTATCGTAGCGCGTCTTCTCTGGGGGGGACTTGGGAGCTGGGGGGGGATTAACTCTGTCACAACCCCATGTACTGATGTATTAGGGCTGGTATTAGTGTACACATTGTGGGAAGGCTCTGCATTAATGAGAATTTACATTTTTAAGTAAAAGGGCGCATGGAAAGCAGCTAAATGTGGTCAGTGACTAGTTAAGGAGGGTTCATTTTCTGAGACTGGCCCAAGCAAATGTAAATATTAATTTCACCAAAAGATAAGGCTTCATGTCTGAGGCAGTGTCTCTGGAGGACCCAGTCTTACTTTTGGGACCCCGTACAGAGGGGGGGTTCCTCCTGGCCCGACCTGCCCGGACGCTGGCCTCCATGGTCGGCCTCGCTCCCTCCTCCAGCTGCAGCCTGCGCTTGGCCTGGGGACACAGCATGGCTTTACACACACAGAGAGAGGGGAGCGACATGCAGGCCACTGTGGGGGGACTTTAGCCCTCATGGTACACGCTATACCCACAGACTTCCTTAACAGACAACTCTGCATCACATTGGAGATCAGGGACAGCAGCCTGGAGCTCGTGCAAACTGAATGCAGCCCCTTCAGAGCACACCCAACCCCCTCTTCACGCAGCTAGCTGGCTCAGCGGCTACCTAGCTGGAAAAATCAGTTTACAGTTTACCAAACCTTTGTTAATTCACATGGTGGTTTGATTACAGTTGACTGTTGGTACAGATAATATGACATCACGCTGTACTGCAAGTATACATTCACCCTCAACCCCCTCGTTTTTTCTTATAGAGCCTTTGAGTCTCGCTAACGTTAGCCGGGATTAGCATGCTGTAACTGGGGGGATGGAACCTGAGCGAGTCTCCAGTGCCCTTTGGTGGGAGCTGAACCCCATCCCCCTACAGAGGTAGTTAAGGCCTAGTTTCTCTTCAGCTAGCTAGATTATGAGTTTTTAAATTATAAAATCACGTATAAAAACTATCTATTTACGGTGTCGTTGATCATATGTACATTTAAAATCCACAGGATTTTCTTGAACGCTCGAACACCATGTCGAAATAAATTACGAGAATCGAATCAAAACTTTACAAAGTTTTTTGAGTGGCGAAACGGGTGGTTTTCCAGTCTACTTCGCTTCTTCCACCAGCAGCATGGTACAGCTGGCCTTTCAATAACTAGCTTGTATATTCTCTCGCTACCTAGATACACAAGGCTAACTAGCAAGCTAGCCACATACCTGGATCACACGTTTGGCAATTACTAGCAAGAAGGCTAGCTAGCGAGAAGGGACAAGTTGCCATGCAAGCTATAACGTAAAGTTGCTTTAAGTGCATTAACTGTGCAACAATCGATGTGGCTTTTCATGTTATTCGACTACACAAGCAGCAAACTCATAGTAGGTTCATAGAGCCAGATATGTACAAGGCAGAAGCTGTCTCGAGCCTCTAGTACGAGGGGGAGATTAGCTAGCAAAGACAGGAAACTGCTTCACTGTTCGAAGCTAGCCAGATGGAAAAGCGCCTCTTGTTCAACACAAATTCAATATTAGAAACATATTTCCCATTCGTAGAAAGTTAGAAAAGTTCAACAAGAGACAGTACGATTACCGGTGGCCGTCCGAGCGTGACGTTCTGTCCTGTCCCGTTTGGTGATGATGGATTGGGGGTTGCGTACAGCAGACTCCCGGTCGGGCCGGGGAGACCAACATTAGAGGTCTGATTTACGCTGGACGGAGGTGTTATTATCTGTATGTATGTAGTAGTAGGATAGCGATCTGATATTAAAACCGTGTTTTTGTCGATAGAGGAGCCCCCGACCCCTGAAATAAGGACTCTCTCTGGGATCGAGGCTACCCCCTTTCTCATTTTAAGGCTCGAATGCCCTTTTGTCCCTCTGTAACTTGGGCGCTTATTTCCACAAAATCAGCGATGATTCAACAAAAAATAATCAAAGTAACTGTTATACTACTGTCTTACATGACCGATCCATAGTAAATATTAAATGAAAACTCCCGAGAACTAGCAGATGCAACGGATTTAATCCGGTCGCGAGTTCGTCTCCAGCGGATCAAAAAATGGTTCCAGGAAGCTGACAATGAATGAGGGGATACAGTTTTTCGCGCGAAGGGCCCTGCCGCGAAACTCGGATTTCCCGGGGAATTTTCAAACAACATTTACATATTCTATACGATTGGTCAGCGTTCCAGCAACATTAAATCTGTGCGTGATGACGTAAGCACAATCGGCCAATTAGACGAGGACGCCGACTTAAAGAGCAAGCGTAGCGTCTAGTTTAGACGTCATTATGAGCAGAACATCAGCATTGTTGAATGAAATGATTGTTTTGACTACTTTATCTAGAGTCTATATCAATGCAAGGTTGGGTAACTAACCTATATGACAATTTCCACCAACTTGAAGACGACGTATTTCATACGCAAGGTGAAGCTAATTAAATCATTTATCTTTAATTTAATATATTATATTTTCACACAACAATCGATCATATTCCAGTTTGTTCCGTTTGGTGAGTTTACCCAGAGGAAATATTTTTGAAAATCCAAAATGTTTTATTTATTTTTTTACTGTTGCTTGCTTTTGTACAGGTACACTTGCACTTATAGCGATTCATGATGTTTAATTGTAACTTGCATAACTACATGCTCTTATGGTTCTTTCCTATGGCACTTATTATTGGTTGTTCACAATATGTGCTCTATGTTTTGGCAACCCGCAATGTTTTGGGTCTATCTTGTTGTTATCAGTGACCTATGCACTTTGTAAAGCTCTCTCTTGGAAGTCGCTTTGGATAAAAGCATCTGCTAAATAAATAAATGTAAATAACATTTTATTTGGTTACATTTTACTTCTTATACTTCATAAGCAATACTGTGGCAATTGTGTTTCCTTAGTTACGTTAAACAGAACTAAATCTATAAAACTCAACATTAGAAGCTTTAAATAATTGTTCCCATGGTACTCAACCACAAATTGTTAACAATGTCTCTATAAATGGTAAACATGATAATGTATTCAGATGTGCAAACACAGAACAAGTTTCTACTTAATGTAATAAGGTTAAGCTCAGATCTTTCAAAATAAGAACACAGAGGGCAACAGTACAAGCAGGGTTAGGGAGAACTCTTCATCAGACGAGCCTCGTCGAACACAAGGAGCAGACGAGCCTCGTCGAACACAAGGAGCAGACGAGCCTCGTCGAACACAAGGAGCAGACGAGCCTCGTCGAACACAAGGAGCAGACGAGCCTCGTCGAACACAAGGAGCAGACGAGCCTCGTCGAACACAAGGAGCAGACGAGCCTCGTCGAACACAAGGAGCAGACGAGCCTCGTCGAACACAAGGAGCAGACGAGCCTCGTCGAACACAAGGAGCAGACGAGCCTCGTCGAACACAAGGAGCAGACGAGCCTCGTCGAACACAAGGAGCAGACGAGCCTCGTCGAACACAAGGAGCAGACGAGCCTCGTCGAACACAAGGAGCAGACGAGCCTCGTCGAACACAAGGAGCAGACGAGCCTCGTCGAACACAAGGAGCAGACGAGCCTCGTCGAACACAAGGAGCAGACGAGCCTCGTCGAACACAAGGAGCAGACGAGCCTCGTCGAACACAAGGAGCAGACGAGCCTCGTCGAACACAAGGAGCAGACGAGCCTCGTCGAACACAAGGAGCAGACGAGCCTCGTCGAACACAAGGAGCTGAGTCTTAACCGAAACATGATGCTCCGTACGGCCACCTGGCACCAGGGCTGATGAGAACCGAGCTTCAGTCATCAAATGTGATTTTCTTCCCCTGGAAGACCTGGATCTGGCTGCCCTGCAACTTCCTCTTCCTGCTCGCCTCCCATGACGGATGCAGTGCCTGCTCAGGTGCATGATGGGAAGAACCCCTGTCGCCCTGTTGCCTAGAACCAGCCCCTCGCCCCCGGCCCCTCCCCCTCCCGACAGAGCTGCTGTCGTGTGACTGGTGACCTGTGTCTCCGTTGTTACGGCTGAACCTGGGGAGGGCGGGTGTCCTCTCTGCTCCTCTACCCTGCTTCTGAAACCTGGAGGCTCCTCCTTCCGGGGTTTGATTCTGAAAGCCTCCTCCTCTGCCCCTTCCCCGACTCCCTCCCCTCCCCCCTGATCCTCCCCGCCCTCCCCCAGGTTGGTTCTGCCCTCCCCTTCTGGACCCATAGGACAGGGAGGAACAGAAGACAGACTTCATCTTGGTGGCTCTGGAGTTCAGCCTGGATTCAAGTTCGTCAAGCTCTGCCTGGTTGTGGTCTGAGCTGTGAGGAGGGCAGGTGGAGTCTGTTCCTGGCTCAGTCTTGCTCCCCCTAACTACCCGGGGGGCAGAGCTGCTCCTCTTCTTCTTGAACTTCTGGACCTTTCCTAAGAAGAAGTCGTCGTCTTCACTTTGCTCTGACTGGGAGGACTGCTTACGGAAACGCTCCTCTGTGCTGTCGTCAAAGTACTCTTTCTCCTCCTCACTAGCAGACAACTCCAAGTCGCTCTCCTCTTGGTTCCTGCTGTCCTCCTCCTCCTCCCCTGTGTTCTGAGCCTCTGTCTTGGTCCTGTCTGGTTTGAGGCAGGGTCCCTTCTGTGAGCCGGTTGTATCTTTGACCTTGTTTTGTTTTGGGAGACTATGTGAGTCTGTGTTCTGCACTGTCATGAGCTTGCAAGCCATAGTCTCTAACACCTTGACCTGAGTGCCAGTTTTAGCGGGGCTTTTCTTCTCTGCTGTTTCAGCAGCTTCTTCTCCAGCTGCTTTCTCACTCTCTTCAACTCCATCTTCTCCAGCTGCATGCTTCCCCTCCTCCTCCTCTACCTCCTCCTCCTCTACCTCCACCACCTCCTCTACCTCCTCCTCCTCTACCTCCACCACCTTCTCATCCTCCTCCTCCTCTACCTCCACCACCTTCTCATCCTCCTCCTCCTCTACCTCCACCACCTTCTCATCCTCCTCCTCCTCTACCTCCACCACCTTCTCATCCTCCTCCTCTACCTCCACCACCTTCTCATCCTCCATCTCCTCATTGTCCTTGCATTCTACTTGCTCCTTGTCATGTTTCTCCTCCTCCTCCTCCTCCTGTACCACCACCTCCTTCACCTCCAACAACTGGTTCTCCATGCCTTTTAGTTTTTCTGCATCACAGTCCTTCGACTGGCTTGTTGACATGTCAGGCTGCTTTTCGTTCCTCCCCGTCTGCTTTCCTGCTGCCTTCACCCTCTCCTCTTTGAAGGCCTTAACAGCAGCTTTGATGGCGTCTATCTTCTTGCTGAACTGAGGGTGAGATGCGATGCGTGCTGTGGCTCGCTCACACAGCGTGGACTTGGGGTTTTTGCAAACTTTTTCAAAGCTCAGGTTCTTTTGCAGGGCAGCTTTGGTGACCTGGTAAACACACAACATCATCATCATCAGCAGTTTTATATAGAAGCAAGCGTAATTATCCAACAAACCCTCTCTGACTGTGTCTACAGTAGGAAGCAGCATTCACCTGGTCTGGTTTGAGGTCTTTCATCTGGTGGATTTCTTCCAGCAGCCTTTCGACTCTTCTTCGGTTCCTCTCCAGGTCCTCCACGGTTCCCTTCTTCTTCTTCAAGGCTGCGATCTGCCGGGTCATCTTCCTGATGACGAGAGCCCTCAGCCTCTTCACCTCTTTCCTCATCATCACCACCTCATTGTTCAGGTTCAGAACACCTGGCAACTTCTTGTTTTCTTTAGCTTGTTCTTTGGAGGATGACATCTGTGGATTAATAAGACAAGAGGTAGGACTCACGTGGGAAAGTGACTCATCTGTGTGTTTCAGCAGCAGAGACTAATAGGTATTAGGTATCACTAACATGTGATACAATAATGAAGTAAAATCCAATGCTCAAATACACATATTTTACAAACAACATGAATATAAAAGCATATAAACATAGTTGTTAATAAAGTTATTTGTTCATTTTGTTTGAGTGGGTCAATTAATGTAGGCCTTCTCTAAAAGCACCAAAGGACACAAGAAGCATTACCAGTTCGAGAGCTAAATATCACTTCAAGAATTCCTATAACTACTACATAGCATACACATGTACATGAAATAGCGGTGCTTTATATTTCATCACTATCAATTTAGGACACATGTTCGCTGCACGTTCTTAACGGTCAACAGTGTTGAATTGTTATAGTAAATAGCTTAGAAACTAGAAATACATCATGTGTGAAGTTTTTAGCTATAACAAACGTGGCTAAACAAGCATGGGACTAAGTTGTAGTAAGACTAAAGTTCATTATTCCGTATATAAAATGCCAGAGGTGACAGTATTATAGACACACTACAATGTATACACGAATGTACTTAGCTACCTATATAAACTTCGCAGAACGTACCTTTCAATTTCTAGTCATAAGACAAAAAAATTATCTGGTAAATTTCTTGTCGACTACCAGGCAGCCATTTTTCCAGCGTTGTAAACGTCAGTATGACGTCATGGCGTTATTGGCGATTGTCAGCGTCTTGTGAAAGGGGAGGGGCCTTCCTCAGTGTTTTTATTTATTTCTTTGTTTCATGTGCAAAAATCAACAACAATGGTGGCTATCTGAAGACATGTACATATCTGGTCAATCGTATGAGACTGTCTCAATATTTACCGGGCTGATAATAAGACTGAATCAAGAGGTGGAGAATGAAGCGGCGCAATGCGGACTGCAGCAAACTCCGACGGCCGTTAAAACGGAACCGAATCAGCGAGGGTATATATAGCAGGTACGGATAAACGGAGCTCCGACAACGTAGTTGTCGTGCAACAATGGCGCCTCTCTGTATTCGAATTTTCTTACAGCGTCTGACAGATATGCAACCTTGTTGATACCCAGCTGCAAGCTAGCAAGCTAGGTACCTGTCTATTTCTGTCAGTGTGGTCGTGTCGGTGTTGAGTTTCCACATGAGGCCTCTCTTCACAGCTGACATCTCGACAGATTTGTGCACAAAATGTTCACAGCTTTGGAATTTAGGCAAAACATGTCAGTGCAACTGAAACAGTCCGGTCAACTGTAAACAGCCAGTTTAGCTTACAATTCCGATGTGGTGAAATGCTTTCTGTGTACATTTTCATTTTTCTTCTACGAGAGCCGAAGAAGGATGCTTGCAATGTTGATGTTGTGAAAAGCCATCCGGCTTACTTTGAATTTGGTGCTCATTTTTAACTCGACTTGGCTCGTGAAGGGGGAAAGCCACACGGGTCAAGTCAAGACCAGTCTGAATTCGGCTAAAACTCTCTTATGTTTTAACTGACCTGTCATTATTGAAGCCGTCAGTGCTACTGGACAAGTGAGCGAGAATAATTTCTACCAAACCAATGAACAAAGCTAATCTTCTGTCATCCATAGCTGGTCGGAGTGGAGGTCAATCTAACACTTTCCGGATCAGAGATGCCTCACCTGTAAACACAGCTGTTGTGCAAACATGTTTTATCTTAATCCCTCACATCTAAAGTCCAGATATATTTGCTCTGTCCCCCTCCCTCTCTCCTTCCCCAGCACGTTTCTGTACCTGAAGTTCTTGGTGGTGTGGGTGTTGGTGCTGCTGGCAGACTTTGTTCTGGAGTTCAGGTTTGAGTACCTGTGGCCATTTTGGCTCTTCATCCGCAGTGTCTACGACTCCTTCAGATACCAGGGGCTGGTATGTGCGTGTGTGTGGTGTGTTTATGGTTCCCTCAAACCCTGGGTTGGGTGTCCATTGACTCTCAGAGCGTCAGTAAAACGTCACACTAGAGTGCACAACACCTGGTAGAGTTATGAGATCAAGTTTTATATTATATATCTTTCCCTCTCTTTGTCTCTCTCCCCTCCCCTCCTCCCCTTTCTCTCCCTCCTCCAGGCATTCTCAGTTTTCTTTGTGTGTGTGGCGTTCACGTCAGACATCATCTGCCTGCTCTTCATCCCCGTCCAATGGCTGTTCTTCGCTGCAGGCACCTACGTGTGGGTGCAGTATGTCTGGCACACCGGTAAGTCAAGATGGCCGATATTCGACATTGAACTTTTTATAATTATTATCCATTCAACAGACGTTTTTCTCCAGAGTGATGTGTCAGTAGTGCATGTAGGTAGTGCAGCAGGTGTGTGTGACCTGTGTCCCCCTGGTGTCTGCAGAGAGAGGGGTGTGTCTCCCCACTGTGTCTCTGTGGATACTGTTCGTCTACATCGAAGCAGCCATCCGCTTCAAAGACCTGAAGAACTTCCACGTGGACCTGTGTCGACCCTTCGCTGCCCACTGGTAAAGCAGCACGTGGCTCAGGGCTGCAGACACTCACATGTAGAGCATGAACATCTGATTAACAAATGAGCAATAAAACCTCTGAAAACAATACATGACATACATTATAGCCTGTATTTGCAAATTATCTTACAAACAACAACAAATGTACCTTATGCAATACCTTATGAAAGTAGGTACACTATAAACAAACACACACAAGGATGAATCGCATATTGCTCAAGCTGGCAACAGGAGAAAATGGAAAAGAAAATGTTCTCACTGTGCAATGGTTGTTCATAGAAAGATCATGAACCATAATGTCCCTTTTTGGAGTGAAAACAGAAACACTTTGTGTAGCTGAGCCTTTACGCTTACCAAACCAAGACGTTTTAAATCGCTGTTAATAGTAAAATTGTTTTATCGCTGCATCCCTAGTCATCAAGATGTTTGTAGTAACCCCCCCCCCCACCCCCCCATCAGTATTGGCTACCCCGTGGTGACCCTTGGCTTCGGGTTCAAGAGCTACGTCAGTTACAAGATGCGTCTGCGGAAGCAGAGGGAGGTGCAGAAGGAGAATGAGTTCTACATGCAGCTCCTGCAGCAGGCCCTGCCCCCAGAGCAACACATGCTGCAGAGACAGGAGAGGGAGGCGGAGGAAGGTGAGACACATCTAACCTGTCTCTCTCGCTCTCTCTCTCACACCTGGCCAA
Organism: Hypomesus transpacificus; assembly: GCF_021917145.1. Taxonomy (NCBI): domain Eukaryota; kingdom Metazoa; phylum Chordata; class Actinopteri; order Osmeriformes; family Osmeridae; genus Hypomesus; species Hypomesus transpacificus. The sequence goes on from NC_061063.1 coordinate 9,944,123, forward strand.
CCTCATCTGACCGGTCTCTCTCTCTTTCCCTCTCACACCTGACTAACCTCATCTGACCTGTCTCTCTCTCTTTCCCTCTCACACCTGACTAACCTCATCTGACCTGTCTCTCTCTCTCTTTCCCTCTCACACCTGACTAACCTCATCTGACCTGTCTCTCTCTCTTTCCCTCTCACACCTGACTAACCTCATCTGACCTGTCTCTCTCTCTTTCCCTCTCACACCTGACTAACCTCATCTAACCTGTCTCTCTCTCACTTGACATAACTGCTCTCACACACTTACTCGTTCTCTCTCTCTCACCTGACTAACCACATCTAACCTGTCTCTCTCCCACTTCCTCACCTGATGTCTAACCTGTCCTCCACTTCCTGTTTCCCAGCTGCCCTAGCAAGAGGCGTGTCTGAGGTCGACCCGCCCCAGGTCTCCCAGAACGGAGCCCCGCCCACCAGGAAGAGCGTGTGTGTTGCATTACCGGAGCAGGAGGTGGGAGGAAAAGAGCGAGACAAGAAACAGCAGGTCACAGGAGTCAACAACAACAGCATCCTCCCGCCTGCGGAGGCCAGACTGTCAGAGGCAGAGTACATGGAGAGTGGAGGGGGGGGCAGGAGGCTGAACAACGACCTATCAGGAGATCACACACTCTCCGAGTCCACGCCCCCGAGAGAGGAGGGAGGGGGAGGGGCCAAGAACTACAAAAACGCCAGCGGAGGGGGTGTGCCCAACTCATCCCCGCATAACCACAGCTCCACCAATGGGAGCGTGCCGTCGGCCAGTAGGAATGAGAAGAAGCAAAAGTGTTCTGGGAGGGGCGGAGCTCAGAAGGACCCTGTGGGTGGAGCCCAGAAGGACTCTGTGGGTGGAGCCCAGAAGGACCCTGTGGAGAACTGCATCCCCAACAACCAGCTGGCCAAGCCAGAGGCTCTAACACGGTAGGACAGCCAGCCAACCCACATCAGTGGTGATAGGAAAGGTGGCGGTTGTATTTGCTAGTCAGAGGTCCTGAGTTCAAACCTCAAAGATTGGGAGGAAGTTACTCTGACGAACAACGTGACTACACCTGTTACACATTCACACACACACACACACACACATCCCAGTCCTCCAGGTAGACCCAGGGGGTCAACATTGTAGCAGTCATAGCTGTGTCAGGTCAGGAGGATGGCAGCTACAGGATATCCCAGAGGGGATGAGGACAGGATACAGTACCTCTATCTCTCCCCCCAGGCTGGAGCAGGATGTGAGGCGTCTGAAGGCGGAGCTGCAGGCCAGCAGGCAGAATGAAGCGGACCTGAGAGGCCAGCTGACATCCCTCACCCTGCAGGATCGAGGCCTGCGGTGTGAACTCAGCCAGCTCAGACAGGACAACGAGCTGCTGCAGAGCAAGTGAGGACACACACTCACACTCGCTCTCACACACACACTCACAGACTCACACCCTCAGTCTTCTAAACCTTCTCGTTCCACACACACCTGCATCCCTCAGACCCCTGTTGTAGATCAGTCCCACCTAGCGCCACCAGTGGAATGAGCATGTGTGTATCTCTAACTCTGTGTGTGTGTGTGTGTGTGTGTGTGTGTGTGTGTGTGTGTGTGTGTGTGTGTGTGTGTGTGTGTGTGTGTGTGTGTGTGTGTGTGTGTGTGTGTGTGTGTGTGTGTGTGTGTGTGTGTGTGTGTGTGTGTGTGTGTGTGTGTGTGCAGGCTCCACAGTGCGGTCCAGGCCAGGCAGAAGGACAGACAGAGTGTGTCCCAGCTGGAGAAGAGGCTGAAGGGGGAGCAGGAGGCCCGCTGCCTGGCCGATAGACAGCTGGCTGACGACAGGAAGAGGAAGAAGCTGGAGGAGGCCTCTGCTGCTAGGGCTGTGGCTCTGGCTGCGGTCAGCAGGTACTCACACACCATACACACACCATACACACACACACACCATACACACACACCATACACACACCAGAGACCAGGTACACAAAGGCCTGATTCAGGCTCTTTAATGACTATATATATATATATATATATATATATATATATATATATTTCTGTCCATTCCTCTCTCCCCCTCCCAGGGGTGAGTGTACTGACTCTCTCTCCCCCTCCCAGGGGTGAGTGTATTGACTCTCTCTCCCCCTCCCAGAGGTGAGTGTACTGACTCTCTCTCCCCCTCCCAGAGGTGAGTGTACTGACTCTCTGAGAGGTCGCATCAGAGAGCTGGAGAACGAGTGGAAGAAGCTCTCCATGGACATGAAGCTGAAGGAGGAGCTGATCAGGGATCTGGAGGGGAAAGTCCAGGTGAGCATAACCATCCGTCCTCCATCCATCCCTTCAGCCATCCTTTATCCATCCATCCACTCAGTGTTGGCCTGGTTAGGGTTGTCTGCCCCTGAAAGTCCCCTACTGCCCTTGAACAGCTATTCCCCTCTCCTTATCTCCTCCTCCCTCTCCTTATCTCCTCCTCCCTCTCCTTATCTCCTCCATCTCCCTCTCCTCTTCCTCCTCATCCTCCTCATCCTCCTCTCCTCCCTGGTCTAGGAGCTGCGTAAGTACAAGGAGAATGAGAAGGACACGGAGGTGCTGATGTCGGCGCTGTCGGCCATGCAGGAGAAGACGCAGCACCTGGAGAACAGCCTGAGCGCTGAGACCAGGATCAAACTGGACCTGTTCTCTGCCCTGGGGGACGCCAGGAGACAGCTGGAGATCGCTCAAGGTCTGGAGAGACGCCCTCTATCCTCCCTCCCTCCTTCACTCATCCTCAGTGGAGCCGTTCTAAGCATCACAGTTGCACTTAACATCGTCAGAGTCCTCCTTCCTGTTAGAATATCTCTCACTATCTGAAGGGACCAAGTGAGGTCTCAGTCCATATTTTCACCCACTCTTAATTCTCTTTCCTCCCCCACCAGGCCAGACCCACCAGAGGGAGCAGGAGATAGTGGACCTGAAGCAGAAGATAGCAGAGGTCTTGGCTGTGATGCCCAGCCTCACCTACTCAGGCGACAGCAGCAGTCTGAACTCGGTGGGTCCTCACTACTCCTCCAAGTTCATGGACAACAGCCCCTCCTCTCTGGACCCCAACGCTTCCGTCTACCAGCCCCTGAAGAAGTGACACACACACACCTTTGTTTTTTAGCTAGGTTTTGGTTGTGCTTTGTTGGAGCGTGGACACCCCTCTCTCCCCGGCAGTCTAGCACACACACCTACCCAGTCTCTCTCACACACACACACACACACACACTTACCCACACTATCTCACACACACACCTACCCACTTTCTCTCACACAAACACACCATACAGAAGTCCCTTGGATCCATTTTGACTGGGTTTTCTCTCTGGTGTTCGGGGTTTTGATTGGGCCGTTAGACGTCTGAGGTCATGAAAAGAAGCAAGCAGGAAGAAGGTAAGTTGTCTCCAGGTGACAACCTGATGCTCTCAGCTGTTCGTCTGCCCTTCCCTGAGATCAACACTCTTTTCTACGTTCATCTGAATCAGGCCTCCGTGTTTCTCCTGGAGCTGCTGGGCCGGTAGGACAGGCGCAGCTGGGAAGTGAAGCCCTGTGTTAGATGAATGTTCAAGTACTTCTTTTCATGTTTTGATATCACCGATTTTTACATTTGTGATTGTTTGCTTTGTAAAGAAACATATTTCAGTTGTGACGATGGCATTGTACATTTCTCTGAAACGATGTAATGGTCAGTTGGACAGGTAGCTTGTCTCTGGGCTTCTGAACATGGAAGCTGTTGGAATAACAGACGTCAGATCCTCCAAGACTGTCAGCCGTTTCTCCACAGCCCCTTAGATCCTGCAAAGGAAGATCACCTGCCTACTTAAGGAAGCTGTTCCTGCTTTCTGCAAACGGAGCTAACCTTCTCCTTTCTGGACCAAATTAGAATGAGTTAAGGCCATGAACACTGGATTTCTTGATGTCTAGGTAACTGGTTTACCCTCACAGTTCCACTGTGCCTTGAATATCCTTTTGAAGACGTAGGAACAGTTTACCTTCCAGCAACACAGGCTTCCCTCAGTTTTGTACAGGCAGGTGTGGTACTAGACTGGAGGTGGAGCATTCTCCATCGCTGTCTCTCCATCTCTCTTTCTGACTGCCTCTCCATCTCTCTCTTAATCTCTCTCCCTCTGACTCTGTCTCTCTGCCTCAGGCAGCTGTCCCAAGCTGGTGTCTAATAGGTACAATGCAACATTAGTGGTGGGGGTGTATTTCCTTTATGAGCAAACACGGCATGCCAAACAACCACACTCATTACACTAGGTCTGGTATGCCCTGGAGTTTAGCTGTTTACAATAATGTATATGAACTTCTGCTGGGAATGTTTTCATTTGTTTTTAAGTGCCGAGTGTTGGTGTTTGGTGTGATCCTCATCCACACTAACAGCTTTTTCAGATGTTAGTTAGCGGAAGTTGGGCATGTTATTGTTTTGTGTTTTCACCCTGTAGTTCCAGGGGAATCATGGAAAGCACTTAGCGCTCTGACAGATTCACGGTGTTTATCGCGCATCTTATTTATTCGTAACAAGTATTTTTTTTCTCTCCCGCCAATGGCACTTCTTGATATAGTTGCATCATGTTTAGTTGTTCTCTTGATCTTGTTTAAACAGGGATGTGACGTGTTATTTTGGGACGTTCCCTGACCTCTTTGACCATGTTGTGCTCTCATGTTGCCTAGAAAAGTATTTATGTGGATTGCAAAGGCATTGTGATGTTGTTCCAAAGTTCTTATAAGTCTCGTGGAAGGTGGAATGGAGGAGGGAGAAACTTCTCGGTTTATCTTTCAATTGTTCTACCATGTTGTTTCTTTTTCAGAGTGAGTTCTCTCACTGTGGTTATCACCTGGATTAAAGGCTTGCAGGTGACGGTGTTGGTTTTGAAAATAAGTGTCATAATGTCGTTCTCTTTATTCATCACATTCGTTTCCAAATTGAGTAATCTATTTACAATGATTGCGTAACTTAAAAAACTATTAAAATCTAGTGACATTGAGGATTCAGCGATTAATCCAATGGCCACTAGATGGCATTAACAAGCCGGAGAATCATAATTGATGTTAAAACGGAACATTTATTAAAATAATTTATTTAGGATTTATTGTTGAAAGATGATTCACTATCTGTGAACATCCAACTAAGGTGAAGATGTTCCTGAATTCTCATCTCGTTATTCACATTCCCGCTGTTATTGTCTCCTCATCGTGCGACTGGAAGAATCAGCGCCAAGTATTTTCACGGTTTCAAATTAAAAGTTCTACTAAACTACTAAAATATGTACTTGTACCGTACCTGCATTGTTATTGCATGTCATTCACACCAGGTTTACTGTCAGAAATAGAAGTCATCGTAAATTCAAATGTCATCTTTAAGGCCGCCCCCTCTCTTTTTCCAGAAAGATGTCAAATGGATTGGTGCTGGGGTTCAAAGGTCACCACTAAATCTATATTGGCCCTCAAAGGAAAATGATGCATTAAAAAATGCTAGCAAAAATATATACATCGTCATCATTAACATAGGCTACTAAAATGTATTCCGTGCTCTTCTTTCATAAAAAAACTTTATTTTGAAGGGTTCGGATCGCTAGGTGCAAAGGTTTACGCTTGTCCGTTCGCTTTGATGGACAGAAAGCCACGCCCACTGTGGTCCAAATTGTAGTCCAGAACCAGCTGCAGTCAGACTCAGAGACAACATCACCGGGAGCAGCGGTCTGGAAGCGGAATCACCAACTTCAGACAAACTTTACACGATGGATGCCCTGAAGTCAGCTGGGAGAGCCATTATCCGAAGTCCAAGTATCGCGAAACAGTCGTGGCATGCCAGCAGACATAAAAGTAAAAGATTTTACATTTTCTTGCAAACTCATGAAACCTACAAGTAGCCTACCAACCACAACAAGGTCAGACCTTGCTGTTCACTTCCACCACAGTTGTCATGAATTGTACTTCAAAATATCCTAAGTACACATTATGATACTTTTATACTGTACCATTTTGACAAAAAAGTATAGTCATGAAACTGTGAAACTGTGACGCTGTGACCTTATACCATAGCCTACTAAACCGTATGAACGGTGTTTAACACGCAGCAATGGCAGTAACTTTCGTCACTCAACTCTGATGTTTGTTGTCATAGTGACCAAGTCTATGACAGACAGGCCTTCCATTTCCCCTCAACATTTGTCCAGTAGTTGGGTCCTCAAGTCTTTTAACCAGGTCAAACCTGCGCAGGTACTGGATATTTCGTGGCTAAACCCCCAGCGACGAACTGCATAATATCAACGGTATTTTCCTCATTCGACAAACGGCCAGTTAATTGCCTGAAAAGAACATAGTAGCTGTTTTGTGTGACTGTGTGCCTACTTTCCAGCATCGGGTATAGAGAGGTCACTTGGCCACAGCAGTGAGCTAAATCTAACTTGATCCTGGCTAAGGGTCCTGCTACCGCACTACTTATCTCTATAACCATGACAACAGCCCAGGAATGTTGCAGGTCAGTGGGCCAGTCATCAATCTCAGCCTGGTTGTGTTCAGGTTCAGACAGCTGGATGGAAGTGAAGTTGATGTCAATCAGAGCATTAGACACCATAGTGAGTTAGAAATGTGTCACTGACGAGGCATAGGCTGTCACTTTCATGAGCAAGGACAAACTTTTAACTTTGACACACACACTCACAGAGGAAATTCTGTGGTCTCACGGTGGGGCAGTGCCTTACAGGTCTTGGGTTCGATTCTCTCATGGGTCCTGTCCTCAGGGCAGACAGAGGTGAGAATCATGGTGTGTTTGTGTGTTTCGTCCCTCCTTCCGAGTGTGCGCGTGTTATCAGTGTGTGTGAGCTGCAAAAAGATTGTTCTTCTAGGATATGGACACACAGGTTGAAGAATGCAAGCAGGGAGCCTGGGGTCTAGAGTGTGGTGTTGGTCTACAGTGTGTGTGTGTGTGTGTGTGTGTGTAGTGTTGGTCTACAGTGTGTGTGTGTGTGTGTGTGTGTGTGGTGGTGGTCAACAGCACAGTGTGGCCTCTACTTCCTGCCCTGTAATCCAGGCTGTGGAAGTGCTTAGTCACAGCAGGGCTTGAGAGTCTCCAGGTCCATTCCTTCTCTTTCACCCACATCAGAACAGCCCTAGCAGACTTCCTCTCCTGTCTCACCACCTCTCCTGTCTCACCTCCTCTCCTGTCTCACCTCCTCTCCTGTCTCACCACCCCTCCTGCCTCAGCACCTCTCCTGTTTCACCACCTCTTCTGTCTCACCACCTCTCCTGTCTCACCCTCTCCTGTCTCACCTCCTCTCCTGTCTCACCCTCTCCTGTCTCACCTCCTCTCCTGTCTCACCTCCTCTCCTGTCTCACCACCTCTCCTGCCTCACCACCTCTCCTGTCTCACCCTCTCCTGTCTCACCTCCTGTCTCACCCTCTCCTGTCTCACCACCTCTCCTGTCTCACCTCCTCTCCTGTCTCACCTCCTCTGTCAGTCAGTGTGACGCGTCCACGGCCACTGCGGTTGTGTAGCATGAGTGCCTGAGCTGAGGTCATGTGAAGGAGCTGGTGTCAGTGGGCTTTTTATGGCTCTTTATTGTCTTGTAATGTGTAGCTAGAAGCCTTCGATCTATCTCTCTATCTATCCATCTTGTGCTCTCTCACACACATACCCACACACCCAATATTAGTGCACTATGCTATAACTTAACACCCTCAGACAACCTATTTTTCTCTCACGCTCTTTATCCCAGGGGTGTCAAACTCTGGCCCGCAGGCCAAATCTGCTCTATCCCATCAGTTGTGGATAAAGGTGAAGAACTGAGGGGAGAGGCAGAGATAGAGAGGCAGAGAGAGAGAGAGGCAGAGAGAGAGAGAGGCAGAGAGAGAGAGGCAGAGAGAAAGAGGCAGAGAGAGAGACTACAGTGATTAAGGCTGACAGTGGGTGGAGCAGGGAGAAACCGAGCAGGAGGAAACATTAGGATTGGGAAATCTTTGCAAAATATTATTGTTTATTTAGTCCTGTCGTCGTAACGGGAGGGTTAGGGGACAAGCAGCATGTTATTGCAGATATGTTTGTGTAAATCCAGAATCTTGAAACAAACTCTGATTGGTTTAGGTCTGTAGGGCGGTGTGTGTTTTTTTTGGATCTCCTAAGCATCGATGACTGTAAACACTGACTCATCCAGACCAATCACAGCAGACGATCCCAGAGTGGCTCCTGACATGTGAGTCTGGTGGAGGGCTCTGGTGGAGGGCCCTGGTGGAGGGCTCTGGTGGAGGGCTCTGGTGGAGGGCTCTGGTGGAGGGCCCTGGTGGAGGGCTCTGGTGGAGGGCTCTGGTGGAGGGCCCTGGTGGAGGGCTCTGGTGGAGGGCCCTGGTGGAGGGCTCTGGTGGAGGGCTCTGGTGGAGGGCTCTGGTGGAGGGCTCTAGTGGATGACCTGATGGATGAGATCATGGAACAGGCCTGGAGACGGGACCTAGTGGAGACAAGACCTAGTGGAGACGGGACCTAGTGGAGACAGGACCTAGTGGAGACAAGACCTAGTGGAGACAAGACCTAGTGGAGACAAGACCTAGTGGAGACAAGACCCAGTGGAGACAGGACCTAGTGGAGACAAGACCTAGTGGAGACAATATCTCTCAGTTGTTCCCCATGTGGCTGGTTACTCACATGTTTTGGCTGGTTCCTCATGTGTTGTGGATGGTCCTCACATCTTGCAGATGATGTTTGAACCCAAGGCCGTCATGATTATATCAGGGTCATCGGCTGTCAGGCTGGGCTTGGGGCGCAGCTGGGCGTGTGTGTGCCAGCCTTGAAGGGTTAAAAGGTCAACTTCTAAGTAATGTTATGAAGCTTCTTATCTGTGTGATCCCTCCTCGTTCGTCCCAGAGGAAGTGTCTTTGTAAACAGTTAAAGGGTCAGGGACAGACTGATAAGGAGAGAGAGGGAGAGGGGGAGGGGGAAACAGGGAGGATGAGAGAGAGAGGGGGAGAACAAGAGAGAAGGAGCTGGAGAGTGATTAAAAAGTTACTCTGTTCTTCATTCTCCAGTTAGAATTTCTCATTTTTCTACCGTTTGTGAGGATGTCAAATGAGAGATCCAGACCCCAGATGCAGACCCAGAACAGGATGGGAGCATCAGAAGATATACATGGTTAACATCTAAGCAAAAGCCTTTTAAAGTGAAAGGGCTGAAAACAAGGCAGTTTCAGGAGTGAAACGCCAGACAGACAGAATATGTTGTGATGAATGTCAAGATTCCTATAAGTTAGGGTCCTCTGGGGTCCTCTAGGGTACTCTGAGTCCTATAAGTTAGGCATCAGTGTGTCTCTGGGTTTTACTTCTGGGCTTTAAGTTGGGCTGAAAATCTTGACTCCCTCAGGTTCTGGCCCAAATCTGAATGTACAGCTGAATGTTCTCACCCTGACTGTGTTTACCTTCTACCTTGTTATTAGCTACTGTGACCTTTCCCCCAGATTTCTTTGACGTATGTGCTTGAGTTAACATTTCAGACAGTTCTGCACCAATGGTCCGACATCTTCCATGTAGCAATGACAATAGCAGCCCAGAGCCTGTCTCTCTTCTCCAGAGCCTGTTTCTCTTCCCCAGAGCCTGTCTCTCTCCCACAGAGCCTGTTTCTCTTCCCCAGAGCCTGTCTCTCTCCCACAGAGCCTGTCTCTCTCCCACAGAGCCTGTTTCTCTTCCCCAGAGCCTGTCTCTCTCCCACAGAGCCTGTCTCTCTCCCACAGAGCCTGTTTCTCTTCCCCAGAGCCTGTCTCTCTCCCACAGAGCCTGTTTCTCTTCCCCAGAGCCTGTCTCTCTCCCACAGAGCCTGTCTCTCTCCCACAGAGCCTGTTTCTCTTCCCCAGAGCCTGTCTCTCTCCCACAGAGCCTGTCTCTCTCCCACAGAGCCTGTTTCTCTTCCCCAGAGCCTGTCTCTCTCCCACAGAGCCTGTTTCTCTTCCCCAGAGCCTGTGTCTCTCCCACAGAGCCTGTCTCTCTCCCACAGAGCCTGTTTCTCTTCCCCAGAGCCTGTCTCTCTCCCACAGAGCCTGTCTCTCTCCCACAGAGCCTGTTTCTCTTCCCCAGAGCCTGTCTCTCTCCCACAGAGCCTGTCTCTCTCCCACAGAGCCTGTTTCTCTTCCCCAGAGCCTGTCTCTCTCCCACAGAGCCTGTTTCTCTTCCCCAGAGCCTGTGTCTCTCCCACAGAGCCTGTCTCTCTCCCACAGAGCCTGTTTCTCTTCCCCAGAGCCTGTCTCTCTCCCACAGAGCCTGTCTCTCTCCCACAGAGCCTGTTTCTCTTCCCCAGAGCCTGTCTCTCTCCCACAGAGCCTGTCTCTCTCCCACAGAGCCTGTTTCTCTTCCCCAGAGCCTGTCTCTCTCCCACAGAGCCGGTCTCTCTCCCACAGAGCCTGTTTCTCTTCCCCAGAGCCTGTCTCTCTCCCACAGAGCCTGTCTCTCTCCCACAGAGCCTGTTTCTCTTCCCCAGAGCCTGTCTCTCTCCCACAGAGCCTGTTTCTCTTCCCCAGAGCCTGTGTCTCTCCCACAGAGCCTGTCTCTCTCCCACAGAGCCTGTTTCTCTTCCCCAGAGCCTGTCTCTCTCCCACAGAGCCTGTCTCTCTCCCACAGAGCCTGTTTCTCTTCCCCAGAGCCTGTCTCTCTCCCACAGAGCCTGTCTCTCTCCCACAGAGCCTGTTTCTCTTCCCCAGAGCCTGTCTCTCTCCCACAGAGCCTGTCTCTCTCCCACAGAGCCTGTCTCTCTTCCCCAGAGCCTGTCTCTCTCCCACAGAGCCTGTTTCTCTTCCCCAGAGCCTGTCTCTCTCCCACAGAGCCTGTTTCTCTTCCCCAGAGCCTGTGTCTCTCCCACAGAGCCTGTCTCTCTCCCACAGAGCCTGTTTCTCTTCCCCAGAGCCTGTCTCTCTCCCACAGAGCCTGTCTCTCTCCCACAGAGCCTGTTTCTCTTCCCCAGAGCCTGTCTCTCTCCCACAGAGCCTGTCTCTCTCCCACAGAGCCTGTTTCTCTTCCCCAGAGCCTGTCTCTCTCCCACAGAGCCTGTTTCTCTTCCCCAGAGCCTGTGTCTCTCCCACAGAGCCTGTCTCTCTCCCACAGAGCCTGTTTCTCTTCCCCAGAGCCTGTCTCTCTCCCACAGAGCCTGTCTCTCTCCCACAGAGCCTGTTTCTCTTCCCCAGAGCCTGTCTCTCTCCCACAGAGCCTGTCTCTCTCCCACAGAGCCTGTTTCTCTTCCCCAGAGCCTGTCTCTCTCCCACAGAGCCGGTCTCTCTCCCACAGAGCCTGTTTCTCTTCCCCAGAGCCTGTCTCTCTCCCACAGAGCCTGTCTCTCTCCCACAGAGCCTGTTTCTCTTCCCCAGAGCCTGTCTCTCTCCCACAGAGCCTGTTTCTCTTCCCCAGAGCCTGTGTCTCTCCCACAGAGCCTGTCTCTCTCCCACAGAGCCTGTTTCTCTTCCCCAGAGCCTGTCTCTCTCCCACAGAGCCTGTCTCTCTCCCACAGAGCCTGTTTCTCTTCCCCAGAGCCTGTCTCTCTCCCACAGAGCCTGTCTCTCTCCCACAGAGCCTGTTTCTCTTCCCCAGAGCCTGTCTCTCTCCCACAGAGCCTGTCTCTCTCCCACAGAGCCTCTCTTCCCCAGAGCCTGTCTCTCTCCCACAGAGCCTGTCTCTCTCCCACAGAGCCTGTTTCTCTTCCCCAGAGCCTGTCTCTCTCCCACAGAGCCTGTCTCTCTCCCACAGAGCCTGTTTCTCTTCCCCAGAGCCTGTCTCTCTCCCACAGAGCCTGTTTCTCTTCCCCAGAGCCTGTGTCTCTCCCACAGAGCCTGTCTCTCTCCCACAGAGCCTGTCTCTCTTTTCCAGAGCCTGTCTTCCCCAGAACCTGTCTCTCTTCCCCAGAACCTGTCTCCCCCAGAGCAGAGCTGTGATTCTGGTCTGTGTCTCTTCCCCAGAACCTGTCTCCCCCAGAGCAGAGCTGTGATTCTGGTCTGTGTCTCTTCCCCAGAGCCTGTCTCCCCCAGAGCAGAGCTGTGATTCTGGTCTGTGTCTCTTCCCCAGAACCTGTCTCCCCCAGAGCAGAGCTGTGATTCTGGTCTGTGTCTCTTCCCCAGAACCTGTCTCCCCCAGAGCAGAGCTGTGATTCTGGTCTGTGTCTCTTCCCCAGAGCCTGTCTCCCCCAGAGCAGAGCTGTGATTCTGGTCTGTGTCTCTTCCCCAGAACCTGTCTCCCCCAGAGCAGAGCTGTGATTCTGGTCTGTGTCTCTTCCCCAGAACCTGTCTCCCCCAGAGCAGAGCTGTGATTCTGGTCTGTGTCTCTTCCCCAGAACCTGTCTCCCCCAGAGCAGAGCTGTGATTCTGGTCTGTGTCTCTTCCCCAGAACCTGTCTCCCCCAGAGCAGAGCTGTGATTCTGGTCTGTGTCTCTTCCCCAGAACCTGTCTCCCCCAGAGCAGAGCTGTGATTCTGGTCTGTGTCTCTTCCCCAGAACCTGTCTCCCCCAGAGCAGAGCTGTGATTCTGGTCTGTGTCTCTTCCCCAGAACCTGTCTCCCCCAGAGCAGAGCTGTGATTCTGGTCTGTGTCTCTTCCCCAGAACCTGTCTCCCCCAGAGCAGAGCTGTGATTCTGGTCTGTGTCTCTTCCCCAGAACCTGTCTCCCCCAGAGCAGAGCTGTGATTCTGGTCTGTGTCTCTTCCCCAGAACCTGTCTCCCCCAGAGCAGAGCTGTGATTCTGGTCTGTGTCTCTTCCCCAGAACCTGTCTCCCCCAGAGCAGAGCTGTGATTCTGGTCTGTGTCTCTTCCCCAGAACCTGTCTCCCCCAGAGCAGAGCTGTGATTCTGGTCTGTGTCTCTTCCCCAGAACCTGTCTCCCCCAGAGCAGAGCTGTGATTCTGGTCTGTGTCTCTTCCCCAGAACCTGTCTCCCCCAGAGCAGAGCTGTGATTCTGGTCTGTTTCTCTTCCCCAGAGCCTGTCTCTCTCCCACAGAGCCTGTCTCTCTCCCACAGAGCCTGTTTCTCTTCCCCAGAGCCTGTCTCTCTCCCACAGAGCCTGTTTCTCTTCCCCAGAGCCTGTCTCTCTCCCACAGAGCCTGTCTCTCTCCCACAGAGCCTGTTTCTCTTCCCCAGAGCCTGTCTCTCTCCCACAGAGCCTGTCTCTCTCCCACAGAGCCTGTTTCTCTTCCCCAGAGCCTGTCTCTCTCCCACAGAGCCGGTCTCTCTCCCACAGAGCCTGTTTCTCTTCCCCAGAGCCTGTCTCTCTCCCACAGAGCCTGTCTCTCTCCCACAGAGCCTGTTTCTCTTCCCCAGAGCCTGTCTCTCTCCCACAGAGCCTGTTTCTCTTCCCCAGAGCCTGTGTCTCTCCCACAGAGCCTGTCTCTCTCCCACAGAGCCTGTTTCTCTTCCCCAGAGCCTGTCTCTCTCCCACAGAGCCTGTCTCTCTCCCACAGAGCCTGTTTCTCTTCCCCAGAGCCTGTCTCTCTCCCACAGAGCCTGTCTCTCTCCCACAGAGCCTGTTTCTCTTCCCCAGAGCCTGTCTCTCTCCCACAGAGCCTGTTTCTCTTCCCCAGAGCCTGTGTCTCTCCCACAGAGCCTGTCTCTCTCCCACAGAGCCTGTTTCTCTTCCCCAGAGCCTGTCTCTCTCCCACAGAGCCTGTCTCTCTCCCACAGAGCCTGTTTCTCTTCCCCAGAGCCTGTCTCTCTCCCACAGAGCCTGTCTCTCTCCCACAGAGCCTGTTTCTCTTCCCCAGAGCCTGTCTCTCTCCCACAGAGCCGGTCTCTCTCCCACAGAGCCTGTTTCTCTTCCCCAGAGCCTGTCTCTCTCCCACAGAGCCTGTCTCTCTCCCACAGAGCCTGTTTCTCTTCCCCAGAGCCTGTCTCTCTCCCACAGAGCCTGTTTCTCTTCCCCAGAGCCTGTGTCTCTCCCACAGAGCCTGTCTCTCTCCCACAGAGCCTGTTTCTCTTCCCCAGAGCCTGTCTCTCTCCCACAGAGCCTGTCTCTCTCCCACAGAGCCTGTTTCTCTTCCCCAGAGCCTGTCTCTCTCCCACAGAGCCTGTCTCTCTCCCACAGAGCCTGTTTCTCTTCCCCAGAGCCTGTCTCTCTCCCACAGAGCCTGTCTCTCTCCCACAGAGCCTGTCTCTCTTCCCCAGAGCCTGTCTCTCTCCCCCAGAGCCTGTCTCTCTCCCACAGAGCCTGTCTCTCTTTTCCAGAGCCTGTCTTCCCCAGAACCTGTCTCTCTTCCCCAGAACCTGTCTCCCCCAGAGCAGAGCTGTGATTCTGGTCTGTGTCTCTTCCCCAGAACCTGTCTCCCCCAGAGCAGAGCTGTGATTCTGGTCTGTGTCTCTTCCCCAGAACCTGTCTCCCCCAGAGCAGAGCTGTGATTCTGGTCTGTGTCTCTTCCCCAGAACCTGTCTCCCCCAGAGCAGAGCTGTGATTCTGGTCTGTGTCTCTTCCCCAGAACCTGTCTCCCCCAGAGCAGAGCTGTGATTCTGGTCTGTGTCTCTTCCCCAGAACCTGTCTCCCCCAGAGCAGAGCTGTGATTCTGGTCTGTGTCTCTTCCCCAGAACCTGTCTCCCCCAGAGCAGAGCTGTGATTCTGGTCTGTGTCTCTTCCCCAGAACCTGTCTCCCCCAGAGCAGAGCTGTGATTCTGGTCTGTGTCTCTTCCCCAGAACCTGTCTCCCCCAGAGCAGAGCTGTGATTCTGGTCTGTGTCTCTTCCCCAGAACCTGTCTCCCCCAGAGCAGAGCTGTGATTCTGGTCTGTGTCTCTTCCCCAGAACCTGTCTCCCCCAGAGCAGAGCTGTGATTCTGGTCTGTGTCTCTTCCCCAGAACCTGTCTCCCCCAGAGCAGAGCTGTGATTCTGGTCTGTGTCTCTTCCCCAGAACCTGTCTCCCCCAGAGCAGAGCTGTGATTCTGGTCTGTGTCTCTTCCCCAGAACCTGTCTCCCCCAGAGCAGAGCTGTGATTCTGGTCTGTCTCTCTTCCCCAGAACCTGTCTCCCCCAGAGCAGAGCTGTGATTCTGGTCTGTGTCTCTTCCCCAGAACCTGTCTCCCCCAGAGCAGAGCTGTGATTCTGGTCTGTGTCTCTTCCCCAGAACCTGTCTCCCCCAGAGCAGAGCTGTGATTCTGGTCTGTGTCTCTTCCCCAGAACCTGTCTCCCCCAGAGCAGAGCTGTGATTCTGGTCTGTGTCTCTTCCCCAGAACCTGTCTCCCCCAGAGCAGAGCTGTGATTCTGGTCTGTCTCTCTTCCCCAGAACCTGTCTCCCCCAGAGCAGAGCTGTGATTCTGGTCTGTGTCTCTTCCCCAGAACCTGTCTCCCCCAGAGCAGAGCTGTGATTCTGGTCTGTGTCTCTTCCCCAGAACCTGTCTCCCCCAGAGCAGAGCTGTGATTCTGGTCTGTGTCTCTTCCCCAGAACCTGTCTCCCCCAGAGCAGAGCTGTGATTCTGGTCTGTGTCTCTTCCCCAGAACCTGTCTCCCCCAGAGCAGAGCTGTGATTCTGGTCTGTGTCTCTTCCCCAGAACCTGTCTCCCCCAGAGCAGAGCTGTGATTCTGGTCTGTGTCTCTTCCCCAGAACCTGTCTCCCCCAGAGCAGAGCTGTGATTCTGGTCTGTGTCTCTTCCCCAGAACCTGTCTCCCCCAGAGCAGAGCTGTGATTCTGGTCTGTGTCTCTTCCCCAGAACCTGTCTCCCCCAGAGCAGAGCTGTGATTCTGGTCTGTGTCTCTTCCCCAGAACCTGTCTCCCCCAGAGCAGAGCTGTGATTCTGGTCTGTGTCTCTTCCCCAGAACCTGTCTCCCCCAGAGCAGAGCTGTGATTCTGGTCTGTGTCTCTTCCCCAGAACCTGTCTCCCCCAGAGCAGAGCTGTGATTCTGGTCTGTGTCTCTTCCCCAGAACCTGTCTCCCCCAGAGCAGAGCTGTGATTCTGGTCTGTCTCTCTTCCCCAGAACCTGTCTCCCCCAGAGCAGAGCTGTGATTCTGGTCTGTGTCTCTTCCCCAGAACCTGTCTCCCCCAGAGCAGAGCTGTGATTCTGGTCTGTGTCTCTTCCCCAGAACCTGTCTCCCCCAGAGCAGAGCTGTGATTCTGGTCTGTGTCTCTTCCCCAGAACCTGTCTCCCCCAGAGCAGAGCTGTGATTCTGGTCTGTGTCTCTTCCCCAGAACCTGTCTCCCCCAGAGCAGAGCTGTGATTCTGGTCTGTCTCTCTTCCCCAGAACCTGTCTCCCCCAGAGCAGAGCTGTGATTCTGGTCTGTGTCTCTTCCCCAGAACCTGTCTCCCCCAGAGCAGAGCTGTGATTCTGGTCTGTGTCTCTTCCCCAGAACCTGTCTCCCCCAGAGCAGAGCTGTGATTCTGGTCTGTGTCTCTTCCCCAGAACCTGTCTCCCCCAGAGCAGAGCTGTGATTCTGGTCTGTGTCTCTTCCCCAGAACCTGTCTCCCCCAGAGCAGAGCTGTGATTCTGGTCTGTCTCTCTTCCCCAGAACCTGTCTCCCCCAGAGCAGAGCTGTGATTCTGGTCTGTGTCTCTTCCCCAGAACCTGTCTCCCCCAGAGCAGAGCTGTGATTCTGGTCTGTGTCTCTTCCCCAGAACCTGTCTCCCCCAGAGCAGAGCTGTGATTCTGGTCTGTGTCTCTTCCCCAGAACCTGTCTCCCCCAGAGCAGAGCTGTGATTCTGGTCTGTGTCTCTTCCCCAGAACCTGTCTCCCCCAGAGCAGAGCTGTGATTCTGGTCTGTCTCTCTTCCCCAGAACCTGTCTCCCCCAGAGCAGAGCTGTGATTCTGGTCTGTGTCTCTTCCCCAGAACCTGTCTCCCCCAGAGCAGAGCTGTGATTCTGGTCTGTGTCTCTTCCCCAGAACCTGTCTCCCCCAGAGCAGAGCTGTGATTCTGGTCTGTGTCTCTTCCCCAGAACCTGTCTCCCCCAGAGCAGAGCTGTGATTCTGGTCTGTGTCTCTTCCCCAGAACCTGTCTCCCCCAGAGCAGAGCTGTGATTCTGGTCTGTGTCTCTTCCCCAGAACCTGTCTCCCCCAGAGCAGAGCTGTGATTCTGGTCTGTGTCTCTTCCCCAGAACCTGTCTCTCTTCCCCAGAACCTGTCTCCCCCAGAGCAGAGCTGTGATTCTGGTCTGTGTCTCTTCCCCAGAACCTGTCTCCCCCAGAGCAGAGCTGTGATTCTGGTCTGTGTCTCTTCCCCAGAACCTGTCTCCCCCAGAGCAGAGCTGTGATTCTGGTCTGTGTCTCTTCCCCAGAACCTGTCTCCCCCAGAGCAGAGCTGTGATTCTGGTCTGTGTCTCTTCCCCAGAACCTGTCTCCCCCAGAGCAGAGCTGTGATTCTGGTCTGTGTCTCTTCCCCAGAACCTGTCTCCCCCAGAGCAGAGCTGTGATTCTGGTCTGTGTCTCTTCCCCAGAACCTGTCTCCCCCAGAGCAGAGCTGTGATTCTGGTCTGTGTCTCTTCCCCAGAACCTGTCTCCCCCAGAGCAGAGCTGTGATTCTGGTCTGTGTCTCTCCCCCAGAGCAGAGCTGTGATTCTGGTCTGTGTCTCTTCCCCAGAGCAGAGCTGTGATTCTGGTCTGTGTCTCTTCCCCAGAACCTGTCTCTCTCCCACAGAGCCTGTCTCTCTCCCACAGAGCCTGTCTCTCTCCCACAGAGCCTGTCTCTCTTCCCCAGAGCTGCCAGAGAACTGGACCGACACTCGGGAGACTGTTGTCGATGGGATGACCTTTAACCTCCGACAACTGGGCATGACTCTGGTGGACCAGCCCAAGGGGGAGGAGCTGTCGGCAGCAGCAGTCAAGAGGATCGTTGCCACGGTGAGACGCTCCATCGCACAGGAAGTGATGTCATCGTGGCAGGCTGTCAAATTCACCTTGTGATGTCATCAATTATTGGGTCCCCTCATTCCTGCTGTTGTTAGAGTGACGGTGTTTGTGCCCCCAGGTGAAGGCCAGTGGGAAGAAGCCTCCCAAAGTGTCTCTGAAGGTGTCTCCCCAGGGCATCGTCCTGCTCGACTGCCTGAGCAACCAGCTCCTGGAGAACATCTCCATATACAGGTAGGAAGGAGAGAGAGGGAGGGGGAGAGAGGAGAGAGAGGAGAGAGGGAGGGGGAGGGGGAGGGAGAGGAAGGGGGAGGGGGAGGGGGGGAGAGGGAGAGATTGCTTTAGGTCCCTCCAACCTTCAACCCCTCTCCGTGTTGCCATCTGACCTCCTAGGATATCCTACTGTACGGCAGACAAGCTGCATGACAAAGTGTTTGCCTACATTACCCAGAACACCCTCAACGGAACCCTGGAGTGTCACGCCTACCTCTGCTCCAAGAGGAAAGTGGTGAGTTTAGACCACCCTCCCTCCCTCTTTCCTGTCTCTACCCTCCCTCCCTCCCTCATCGGAGGGGAGAAGGAGAGAGAGGACATGGAATCACTGTTGACCTTTCAACACATCTTCTCACTGACTCTGGTTCCTACACCCAGGCAGACAGATAATGATTCAGCTACAGTCTAGCAAGTTGACAAGGCCACAGAGAGCAAAACATCTATGATTTGAATGTTGTTTGCATGCTTTAACGTTTAATCCCCTCTCCCTTTGTCTCTCTCTGTCTCCCTCTCTCGGTCTCCCTCTCTCGGTCTCCTTCTCTCTGTCACACTCTCTCTGTCTCCCTCTCTCTGTCTCCCTCTCTGTGTCTCCCTCTCTCTCTTTCTCTCTCTCTGTCTCCCTCTCTCGGTCTCCCTCTCTCTGTCTCCCTCTCTCTGTCTCCCTCTCTCGGTCTCCCTCTCTCGGTCTCCCTCTCTCTGTCTCCCTCTCTCGGTCTCCCTCTCTCGGTCTCCCTCTCTCGGTCTCCCTCTCTCTGTCTCCCTCTCTCGGTCTCCCTCTCTCTGTCACACTCTCTCTGTCTCCCTCTCTCTGTCTCCCTCTCTCTGTCTCTCTCTCTCTCTTTCTCTCTCTCTGTCTCCCTCTCTCGGTCTCCCTCTCTCTGTCTCCCTCTCTCGGTCTCCCTCTCTCGGTCTCCCTCTCTCGGTCTCCCTCTCTCGGTCTCCCTCTCTCTGTCTCCCTCTCTCGGTCTCCCTCTCTCTGTCTCCCTCTCTCGGTCTCCCTCTCTCTGTCTCCCTCTCTCTGTCTCCCTCTCTCGGTCTCCCTCTCTCTGTCACACTCTCTCCCTCTCTTCTCCCAAGGCCCAGGCTGTGACCCTAACAGTAGCCCAGGCCTTCAAAGTGGCATTTGAGTTCTGGCAAGTGGCTAAAGATGGTAGGGACCTGACTTGCGGACACACACACACACTTGACCTACTTCACACACACACACACACACACACAGACCCAGAGCCTGTGTGTGACCTGGGAGTGTGTCCTCTCTGCAGAGAAGGAGAAGAGAGTGAAGGGTGGCTCTACAGGGGAGGAATCGATCTCTGCCCAGAGGAGACCCACCAGTCTGACAGGTACACACAATACACACACAGAGACCCACCAGTCTGACAGGTACACACAATATACACACAGAGACCCACCAGTCTGACAGGTACACACAGAGACCCACCAGTCTGACAGGTACACACAATATACACACACACACAACAGTCTGGCTACTCTCACAGGTGCTGGGAACACACACATACACACACACACCTTTGACAGATGCTTGACATTGACTAACTCCACAGATGTTGCCACGGGCAACCTGTTGGACTTTGATGATAACGTTGCCATGGTATTGGAAACCAACAACATCGAGCAGCGTTCTCTGGACCACAGCCCCCCCGAGAAAATCAACAACAACAACACTGTCTGGGTGAGACACACACCCTCACACACACACTCATATACACACACACAGTACACACACTCCTATACATACACAGTACACACACATCCTTACAGTACAGACACACACGTACATACACACATCAGTACATATACACACAGTTTGTATGAACACATTTTGTACTTTTTCTTCAGGAAATGGAAGATGGTTTGGATGAAGCCTTCTCCAGGTGAGAAACCTGTCAGCCAAGCTGGTTTCTCGCTCTCGCTCTCGCTCTCAGAACACACACGTGATGATTTACCAAATCAGGCGTCGCTCAAGTCCTTCCTGCTTCCTGATTGATCAGTTCCACTTATAGATCAGCTCCACCAATAGATATGATCTCACTTCAGAAATATGCTCTAAAAGTGAGAGGAGGGATCTCCACAAGGAGAAGCTCATCTCCCCCTATTCAGCAAACACCAGTGAGGGAGGGAGGAAAGGAGGGAGGTTTTAGCACGTGACATTAATCCTGCTACTGTGTTTATCTCCAGCTGTCCTCTGGATAGCTACGGGCCTCCTCAAGGCAACCGTGAGTGTCTCCATCCATCGCTCTGCCCTCTGACCATGACCCCACCATGACCCCCCTGCCCTCTGACCATAACCCCTCTGCCCTCTGACCCCCCTGCCCTCTGACCATGACCCCCCTGCCCTCTGACCATAACCCCCCTGCCCTCTGACCATAACCCCTCTGACCATAACCCCTCTGCCCTCTGACCATGACCCCCCTGCCCTCTGACCATGACCCCTCTGCCCTCTGACCATAACCCCCCTGCCCTCTGACTATAACCCCCCTGACCCCACCATGATCCCCTGCCCTCTGACCATAACCCCCTGCCCTCTGACCATGACCCCCCTGCCCTCTGACCCCCCTGCCCTCTGACCATGACCCCCCTGCCCTCTGACCATGACCCCCCTGCCCTCTGACTATAACCCCCCTGACCCCACCATGATCCCCCTGCCCTCTGACCATAACCCCCCTGCCCTCTGACCATGACCCCTCTGCCCTCTGACCATGACCCCCCTGCCCTCTGACTATAACCCCCCTGCCCTCTGACCATAACCCCCCTGACCATGTAGGGACCAGATCACAACTAACTGTCCCAGCCGTAACATAAGCTAATCATATCGGCATTTGTGTGAAACGTCTTATAACTCTGTTTTCATTACATCACTCAAAATGGGCTGTTATTCTTCAAACTCACTTTTTATTTGTTACTTAACTTTCTTCTCCTGCCCCCCACCCCCCCAGACTGGCAGTGTCGCGTACTAACCCCCAGGTCCTGGACATTGGGGTGACCCCCCAGGACTGGCTGACAGAACCTGACTGGGACAGCGCCAACGGCAACAGCTCCATCAGGGACGACAGCTATGTCTCCTGAGGACCGCAACACCGGAGAGGGGGAGGAGGGAGGGAGAGAGCTTCAAACAGACAGTGAGAGAGAGAGAGAGAGGTTACAAGAATTCCTTGTTCCGGTAGTAGCTGCTAGGCAGAGCTCATCCTCTCCCCAGTTCCAAACAGATTCCCCAACCGACGCCAGGGCGCCCGTCTGACACCTGTCGTACCACCTGTCCGTACCTATACCCTACTGGCTCTGTAACCCAGACCATGTACAACCAGCTTCATGTTAGTCAGCCTCCATTACATTTTTATTGTTGACTATTTTTTGTAATTCTGTTGGTACAGAAGCCATAATCAGTGTTATTTAGTTTCATGTATGTGCCCAGTATAATGTATAGTTAGTTTTATGGACTCGAACCATGACATGACTGAATCATGCTGGACCTAAAGTCATTTCTTTCTCCTGTGTCGGGAGCAAACATCTCCACATGCCTTAACAAACTCAGACAGCCAGCTCTACTTGTCTGATCTGTGAACACCAGCGCGGTCGGGACTGAAACCAGCTCATGGAAGAGATGCTTGTTTCAGGCCAGGATCTTCTCTGTCACCTAGATGTTTGGGGGTCAGGTGCTGACCTGACAAGCAGCTCCTCCAGTGTGGTGTGTTGAGGCTTCTCTCCTGACTATACATCTTGCCTGCCATTCAACACTGTGTACCAGATAAAACCATTTAAATAAAGTTACATATAAGAGAAATTCGACAAACTTGTGTGTTTTGCTTTAGAAAAGTGTATACATGTCCTGTTCTACCAGTAGCACATGGCAGCACTGAGCAACCTGCTGGTGGGCCTGGAGACAAACACTGAGCGACCTGCTGGTGGGCCTGGAGACAAACACTGAGCGACCTGCTGGTGGGCCTGGAGACAAACACTGAGCGACCTGCTGGTGGGCCTGGAGACAAACACTGAGCGACCTGCCTGGAGACAAACACTGAGCGACCTGCTGGTGGGCCTGGAGACAAACACTGAGCGACCTGCTGGTGGGCCTGGAGACAAACACTGAGCGACCTGCTGGTGGGCCTGGAGACAAACATCACCAGACAGGACGGACCCTGGAGGAAGGCTAACTGCCCCTGGTACCCTACACTGGGTAGGAGACAAGTTTTATCACCAGTAAAAAAATATATATATATATTTAAGTTAATGCCAGATAAAATAAAAAAAGTTTTTGAATTTCAGGATTATATCCTATAGAGGGAGGATGAAGGAAAGTGTGGACGCGGCTACAGTAAAATGTTACTGAAGTGTAGTTGTAGTATAATTGTTGTAAAGTTGTAGTAACTATGCTAACCCAAGCAGGGGCCTCTACTCACTTTGTGTGAATAGGACTCTAGAGAGCTCAGATTCACCCACACACGTGCACACAGACAGAAAGAATACTGCATGCATTCCTCACACAATCCGTACAACAGACACTCACTTATAGTTACACAAACTGAAAAAATACACACAGCTTTAAATATATTTCTTAAGCAAGTTTTTTCAATTTGTCCCGACAAGCTAACTTTACCATCTGCATTATTGAGATCTCCCTCTCTGTCTCTCTCCCTCTTTTTGTCTCTGTCTCTCTCCCTCTCTCCCTTTCTCACCCTGTCTGTCTCCATACCTTTTAAAGCTGAAGGGCATTCACACATTTGCAGGATGCCACACACACACACACCTGGAACACACACCTTCATTTCTGGAACACACCACACACACACACTGTGCATCAGATCAAGACTTTGTGATGTGTTGTTGACCTTTCAGCAGCAGTGCCTCCTGGGAAAATAGTGGGAGGACCTTGGTCGAAGAGCTCACAGTTCACAGACCTCTCTGAACAACTGTGCTGTCGTGCAGAGATGGAGGATGGGGGTGGAGCAACCTCCATCCTTCAGCCTGACAACCCTGAGCCTGGTGGAGAGAGAGAGGTGGGGGGGAGAGGAGGAGGAGAGAGAGTGGAGGGGGAGAGAGAGGAGGAGGAGAGAAAGTGGAGGGGGAGAGAGAAGGAGAGAGAGTGGAGGGGGAGAGAGAGGAGGAGGAGAGAGGATGGGGATAGAGAGGATGGGGAGAGAGAGGAGGGAATTGAAACAGGGACTCAAAAGACTTGGAGAAGAGAGGGAATTGAATGAAGGGAGAGCACATCAGCTTTGGACACTAGCGGTTCTCCACATCTGAATCTGGGCATGGATGTGTGTGTGGGGGTGTGTGTGTGTGTATGTTGATGTGTGCGTGCATGCTTATATGTATTGTAATTCAAGTTTTTGGTTACAGATTGTGCCCCGGGGGGGCATGTTTGACTGCTGCACAGATTGAGGTCCTGCCTCATTCTGCAGCCTTGAAACTGCTGAGTTGCATCCACCTCAACTTCCTGTCTGTCCACTTCAACTTCCTGTGTCACAGTCAGTCTGTTCTTTTTACACACACAAACGTTCATACACACACGCACACCCCCTGTGTTGCTGCTACCAATCCATGGCTTCATCCTTCACCACGTCTACACCCACAAACCACTGCACACTGCATGGAAAATGTCTCACACTTTATTATATTCATTTTTTTCTCTGATTATGTTATGAATACATAATAGACTTTTGTATTTATTTTCATAGAAATAGTACAATTTAGATGTGAACAATAGCAGAATCATGCTAGCCCTCATGAAAGGTTTGTTTTATGTACATTAAATATTTCAACACAGACTTGATGGTTGGACATAAAACATCAACTGTGTATGTTGCTGTAAATCCATGCGTCTTGGTTATTGGTTTCACCAAAGTACAAATATAGAAGTCGACTCTAAGGATTTGGGTTATTCACTCGTCTTGAATCTTAAATGTAGTTTGTGGGGTTGTGGCGACTGGAGCAGAGGACAGGGAGGGAATATGCTTTAGAAATGCTACTAAGTTTCAGTATATTATTGATTGATGATAATATTGTTACATATAAACTGTGAGGCTGATTGGCACTACTGTTTTTTCTTTCACTCAGTCTTTTCTTTCAAACATGGATCATCTCTATCTCCTACCAAACTGCAGGTTTACCAGTCCTCCCCCTCGCTCCTCCTCCTCGCTCCTCCTCCTCGCTCCTCCTCGCTCCTCCTCCTCGCTCCTCCTCCTCGCTCCTCCTCCTCCTCGCTCCTCTTCCTCCCCACCTAGCATTCTCTTTTCAAACCACCTACCAACATCTTCCATTCCTAGCCCAGTCTGCTTGCTCCATTCTAGTCAGCCTCTCTCTGCCTGCCTCCTCAGAGACAGTATCACATCCATCCATCCTTCCTCTCTCTACCTCCCTTCTCAGAAACAGTATTACATCCATTCATCCTCTCTCTACCTCCCTCCTCAGAGACAGTATCACATCCATCCTCCCTCTCTTTGCCTCCCTCCTCAGAGACAGTATCACATCCATCCATCCTTCCTCTCTTTCCTGGACGGCTGCCTCTCCCAGCCAACCTCTAATTAGACGTCATTAACCGGAAAAATACTGCTCCTGCCAACCAGGAGATGGAGGGAGAGAGAGAGAGGAAGGGTGATAAACAGAAAGAGAGATGGATGGAGGGGTCAGGGTATAGAGGGCAGATGGACGAGAGGCCATAAAGAGGAGAGAGAGACAGAAGTAGAGAGAGAGAGAGACAGAGAGGGGGAAGGTGAGCTTGAAGGAGAGAGGAGAGATTTCTTGTTGTCGGTGTGGGCTGTTGTGGTGTTTGTTCTCTGGTGGTAAGAGAAGGACTGAGAGGCAAGCTGAGGGCTGAACACTACCTCCCCCCAAGTGCACCCTGGGATATCCATGACCAACAGGGAGGGTCTTGGGCGGGGCCTGGGGCAGGGCTTGAGGGCGGGGCCTGTGAAGGCTAGACGTTGCTGCGCAGCAGCCCCCCCTGTGGGTGCTCTGGAGTACTGCACTCAGATGAGGTCTTGGCCTTGTCCTTGTTGTTGTTGGGCTCGTTATCTTTGATGATGTCATACTGGCGACAGAACAGCACGATCACTCCTGAGCGAGAAAGAGAGAGAGAGAGGGGGGGGGGAGAGAGAGAGAGAGAGAGAGAGGGGGGGGGAGAGAGAGAGAGAGAGAGAGAGAGAGAGAGAGAGAGAGAGAGAGAGAGAGAGAGAGAGAGAGAGAGAGAGAGAGAGAGAGAGAGAGAGAGAGAGAGAGAGAGAGAGAGAGAGAGAGAGAGAGAGAGAGGGGGGGGGGGGTGCAAGTGATAAACTCAGGACAGCCCAATGTGCTAGGACCGGCACTGTATTAGTAACACTGCAGAGGTCTCATTAAGAAAGAGATAAATACACCCTGATGTCCCTCCCTCCGGAGAGATCGTCATTGGTGAGGTAGAGAAGTAGGTCTCTAGCCTGTGTGACTACAGCTGCAGAGTTGTGTGTGTCTCTGGTTACGGAGGCTAAGTGGGTTAGGAACCATTTTATAACTGTGCCTGTTAGTCTCAGCTCTGCTGAACAAGCTGAAGAAACATTTCTGTTCAACACACATGCAAGCAGTAGATAGAAAACCATTCTGATAAAGTAGCAAACTGCATATTCTGTTGGCGCTCCACACCTTCCCTTTTCAGTGTGTGGTTGTGTGTGGTTGTGGTTACCTGCCCACATGATCAGCACCACCAAGATAATGAGGAGCTCTCCAGCTCTGAGTGCCTGGTCCACCTCCTCCATGGTGACCTCATCTACACACACACACCAGACACACACACCAGACACACACACGCACACACAGCAGACACACACACCAGATATTTAGTCATTTAGCAGACGCTCTTAGCCAGAGCGACATACAGTAAGTACAGGGACATTCCCTCGAGGCAATTAGGGTGAAGTGCCTTGCCCAAGCTCGGCCGGGAATCGAACCGGCAACCTTCTGATTAATAGCCCGATTCCCGATTCCCTAACCGCTCAGCCATCTGACCTCAGACACACACACCAGACACACACACACACACCAGACACACATACACGTGGTTAGTATAGAAACTCCAAGCAGGACACTATGAAAAACAATGGGGGAGGTGGGAGAGAGAGGTGGA